>NC_142344.1:12499285-12807500 GCF_054954075.1 Amborella trichopoda | reverse complement strand
AAGCAACCATTCTTTTAGAGACTTAGAACCTCCACGAAAATCCGTCACAACCTATGATCGGAATTCTCATATATCAGCTACTCCAATTTCAAAACCTCAGTTAGAAGGATTTTTACGCACATCTGATAATATTATTATACCTCAATATGAACAAGCTGAATCAGGATTTATTCAAGTACTACAAATTGAAGAGACATTTACAAAGGAAGATATTATAAATGATTTTCTATCTCCAGAAAACGATAATATTAGAAAATGGTATGTTAAAGAATTCAAACCTAGATTAGTAGAACTATTCCATTCCCAGTTCAATAGTTGGAGACAAAAAGGAAATAAAGGAAAATGTTTTTTCGATTGGTTAAGAGATACTCTTAAACAACATAATATTCCAATTCCTGAGTTTGAATTAAATACTGTAGAAACTCAATATACCACCTTTAATACAACAGAGGGAAAATCAATTAAATCCATACACCCTCCAGAACAAAGTCTGAAAATACAAGGGATGGCAACTACGGTACCAAAAGCTTCAGAACAAACTGAAGGATCGCCATCTACCCAAATAGTTGTCTATGAAACAGTAGCCACACCTTACAAATTGAATAATGCTAATATACCACGTATAGAGTTACTTCCACACATAATTGAACAAAACAATTATACAAATCTCTGTCTTCATACCTTAGGAAAACAATCAAATAGAATAGAAAATTTATTACAACCACCGAGTCACAAAGAGAAAAAACAATTGTTTTTCAAACCACCTCCTGATTTGAATAAAGAAAAATTTCTTATAGGCGAAGATAATACTACCCTTATGGGACAATTAATTTCTAAAATATCAAAATTAGAAATAAAAGAACCTAAGCCAACAATAGTAATATCCGCCCCTGTTCTCCCAGACGGCACTAAAGGAAAAGAAAAAATCCCTGAACATGATACTATGACATTACAAGAAGAAACACTTTTCCAAACAAATGAAATCATTGAACCATCTATAGAACCATCAATTGCCAATACAATACAAAATATGCAAAAAGCATTTTCAGAAATACAACTTAACCCAGCAAGTATCAATCGGATTAATTGGCAACCAATAAATGCTCGCCCATATTATAAGAGACCAACTCCTGTTGATATACAATTAGAAGAAGACTTAACAAGTCATACTTCTACATATTCTGGAAGGACTATCATAGATTGGAATATAGACGGTATCTCTGATCACAGGATCCTAGATATAATGAAACATATGACTATGTATGCATCTGCTTGTAAAATGGCTGGAAGCCATGACCAAGAAATAGCTAAAGCTATAGTCTCAGGCTTCACTGGATGGCTGAGAGGATGGTGGGATTCATATCTAAATGAACAAACGAAACAAAATATATTAACCAATACTAGGCAATGGACGGCAAAGAATGAACATAATCAGGATATGATATATTCTGAGAGTGATGCTGTCAATTCTCTAATATATACCATTGCTCTTCATTTCATAGGAAATACATCAATACTTGCAGCAAGAACTGCTGATCTTCTATCCAATTTAAGATGTCCAACATTGTCACATTATAAATGGTATAAAGACGTCTTTTTCTCCCGATTACTTATACGAGAAGATAGTCACCTGGATCACTGGAAAGAAAAATTTGTTGCAGGACTACCTTACCTCTTTGCTGAAAAAGTAAAAGAACGTCTCAAAAATAAAAATAGCGGTATGATCAATTATTCCCAATATACTTTAGGCGAGTTATCTTCAGAAATTTGTGCTGAAGGCTTAGCCCTATGCACAGACTTAAAACTCAAAAGACAACTCGATAAACAGAATCTAAGTGGCAAGAAAGAATTAGGAGATTTTTGCCAGCAATTTGGCTATCATATGGACCAAGGACATAACCAAGGACATATAGATAGAACTAAACCGCATAAAATACATAAAGTATATAAAAGGAAAAAACACCGAGATAAACCCGATAAAACGTATAAATCATTTCCGACTAAGCAGAAAAAATATAAGAAATTTACAAAACGATTTGCTTCTAAAATCATTTCAAAATAAGAAAAAATTACCTGTTTGTTATAAATGCGGAAAGGTAGGCCATTACAAAAGCCAATGTAAAGTTAAACAAAAATTAGATTCGATTACTTTAGATGAATCCATTAGAAATAAAATCTACGATATTATTCAACTATATGATTCAGATAGCTCAAGTTCAGATACTACTTCTTCTAGTAGTGATACTTCCTTTATAGGAACAATACATAATGATGATTTTTATTGGTCAAATAACAGTTCAGATATTGACGATGATAATGAAATATGCAACTGTCCTACATCATCTGATATCCATACATTAACAAAAGAGGATAATCTTATTCTAGACTTGATAGAAAAAATATCCGATCCCAATGAAAAAAGAGAAATAATTACTCAATTTATAAATCTAACTAAATCAAAAACAAAACATACACCATTAATTAAACCTCCTGATAATTATAATTTTTCTGATATTATGAAAAGAATCAGTCAACATGAAGCTACCCAAAAGGAACCTACCATTGCTGAACTCAAAGCTGAAGTTAATACTGTCAAAATAGAATTATCCCAACTAAAAACAAGAATTCAAATTCTTGAACTTCATAATACTTCTGAAGTACAGACTGAAGAAGACATGGTAGAATTCAATCATTTACTCAAATCATACCATCCCAATGATTATTCAAAACATCCTAATGATTATTTAGAACAAATACATTGTGGTGAATCTTCATCCAATAGACATTCGGTTAATATAATAAATAAAGTAATCACACAAAAATGGTTTGTATTAATAACTATTGTAATAAATGATGAATTTGAGTTTCAATCTTTCGCATTAATAGATTCAGGCGCTGATTTAAATTGTCTTAATGAATGATTAGTTCCTACTAAATATTTTGATAAAACCACCCAAATCCTTAATACAGCCGATGGTAGCAGACTATTTATCAAATACAAACTTTCCAATGCAAAAATATGTACGGAAGGACATTGCTTCCCTACTCCATTCATTATGGTCAAAGGACTCAGTCAAGCTGTAATTTTAGGAGTCCCTTTTCTCACTTTATTATATCCAGTTACAGTTTCCCATACAGGCCTTGAAACAAATACACATGGTACACCCATTAGATTTGAATTTCTTGATAAACCAAGAATTAAAGAAATAAATACCGTTAAACAAAATATCAAAAATAAAGAAAGCTTCTTAGGATCATTACAATTGGAAATCAAACATAAGATTATAAGCGAAAACCTCCAATCTTCTGAAATAATACAGAAAATACAACATCTTAGAAATATTATTGAAAAAGAAATATGTAATGAATTACCCAATGCATTTTGGCATCGAAAACAACATATAGTAGGATTACCATACGAAACCAGTTTTAATGAATCAAAAATACCAACTAAGGCTAGGCCAATCCAAATGAATACTGAATTATTACAAACATGTCAAAAAGAAATAAATAATTTACTCAATAAGAAATTAATACGTCCCAGTACTTCTCCCTGGAGTTGTTCTGCTTTCTATGTTAACAAAAATGCTGAACAAGAACGAGGTGTTCCTCAACTAGTCATCAATTATAAACCCCTTAATAAAGTTTTAAAATGGATACGATATCCTATTCCTAATAAAAAAGATCTCTTAGATAGATTATTACATGCTGTAATCTTCTCCAAATTCGATTTAAAATCCGGTTTTTGGCAAATTCAAATAGACGAAAAAGATAAATATAAAACAGCCTTTAATGTTCCCTTTGGACAATACGAATGGAATGTCATGCCATTTGGATTAAAAAATGCTCCATCAGAATTTCAGAAAATTATGAATGATATATTCAATCCCTTTTATAAATTTATGATTGTTTACATTGATGATATTTTAGTCTTCTCTGAAACTCTAGAACAGCATTTCAAACACTTACATACTTTTATCCATTTAATAAAGACATCTGGTTTAGTGGTTTCCTCCACTAAGTTAAATCTATTTCAAACAAAAATAAGATTCTTAGGACATAATATAAATCAAGGAACTATCATCCCAATTGATCGCTCAATACTTTTTGCCGATAAATCCCCTGATAAAATCTTGGATAAAACTGAATTACAACGCTTTCTAGGATGTCTAAATTACATAAGTGATTTTTACCAAAATCTTGCTTTAGATGCAAAACCTCTTTATGATCGCTTAAAAAAGCATCCTCCACCATGGACTAATATTCATACGTTAGCTGTTCAACGTCTTAAACTTAAAGCTAAAGAACTTCCATGTTTGAACCTAATTGATCCCATTGCATTTAAAATCATTGAATGTGATGCTTCTGATCTTGGCCTTGGAGGCATTCTAAAACAATCTCTTAATAATTCCAAGGAACAATTAATACGGTTTACTTCAAAAGCCTGGAATCCGACTCAAAAGAATTATTCCACTGTTAAAAAAGAAATACTTGCTATCATCCATTGTGTTTGCAAATTTCAAACTGATATTCTCAATCAACATTTTCTCATACGAACTGATTGTAAAGCTGCGAAGGATATTCTGCAAAAAGATGTCCAAAATCTTGTTTCTAAACAAATTTTTGCTCGATGGCAAGCAATTTTATCTGCCTTCGACTTTTCCATTGAACATCTGCACGGTTCTTCGAATTCCCTTCCTGACTTCTTAACCCGTGAATTTTTGCAGGGGGGACCATATCCATCATCCTAAAGAAGACAACAGGACGAAATCATTTCGCCCCACAGTTTTCTCTTCCAAAGGTTTGCACATCTCTAAACATATTACTGATACAAAAATGAATCCTTCTTCAAAAGGCAAACAGCCAATGGACCTAATTCAAAGCAATAGATATGGGCCTCTCATGCCCAGTCATTCTTCTCTTCTTCTTACCTTCTTCTCTTCTCAATCTGTATCTAAGAAAGGTCATCGACGACTGAACTTCATAAAGTCGGTAACCTCCATAACTTTTATGTGTGATTATGTGTGATTGTAATCAGTCCTCTTTACCTTCCTATTTGCCTTCCGAGTGGAGGAAATTCGCAAGCCTGTGTATTTGTAATCAGTGAGTAATACAGTTCAAGTTAGTTTTTATTTTCAAGTAAGTAATGCAATTCAAGTTAGTTTTTACTTTTAAAATTTCTGAATATACTCATACTTCTTGGATTGTCTTTGACATCTCAGTATTACCAATTATTGTTATAATATTTGCATTTCTTTATTATGTTTCTATACTTCAGCAATTAATAAGTTATAATACTATAATCTTTTCCTACTTATTATAAATTCCGCAATCTTTTAGCAATCCTTTAATAATTTCCTTACCAGTTTAATACTTAGACAGATTCTTAATAAATTTCTCCATTATTAGGTTGCGGATAATGACAACTCAGGACGACCAAAAGTCCAGCGTTTTCCCTAACGGCTCTTCCTCGGCCTTGGCGGTACTTTGCATAAGACTTTTTCGTCTCGTGTCTTAACACTCAGACCAACTTTCTCTAATGGATAAATTTCTTAAGTTTCTTAAGATAGCAAAACTGGTAATACTAATAGAACTCTAAGAATTAAAAACAAAGAAGAACTTGTGATAAATGATATTGAAAATCAAATCCAGAACTGGAACATACCCAAGGTTCCCATATCTGATATTTACAAAAAGGGTACATTCGACCTTAAAGTCGGATATGCCATAAAAACAGTAGAAGAAACTCTTTCTGTTACTAGTAATCAAGAAGATTTCCAATTACTATCTAAAAAAATATTACAAGTTCATCAAAATAAGAATTATAAATATTTACATATAGGATTAATACAAGTAGCAGTTAAACCACTCACTAGACTAGGACTAAATAATTCTATTTTAGTTTGTTTACGAGATACTAGACATAACAAATTCTCAGATTCGTTATTAGGAATGGTAGAAACTAGTTTATATAGTGGACCGATATATTTTAATTGCTTTCCAAATTATTCTGTATCATTAACAGACTCAAACATATTAAATGTTTTATCTTTAAACCTTAAAACACAAGGATTTGACATGATGACGGGTTCACAAAATATAGCCATTATTTATAGGATATATTATAAGGTAATGAATACATTATGCCCTAATATACTCCAAATAGATAATAAGGGACAAACAATATTTTTCCAAACCAATATAGAAAAATCAAATACGATCATACCAAAAACAATATCATGGTCAGACATAGTCCTACCCCATACCTGGGCTATTCATAATAACAACCAACCATCATCACAAAATCCTATCCAGAACATCCCAGACAGAATTTCAGAATATACGGATGGAAATGTTGAAATACAATTTACTAATAATAGTCTTTTAAATAAAACATCCACATCAGAAACCATAAGCAACCATTCTTTTAGAGACTTAGAACCTCCACGAAAATCCGTCACAACCTATGATCGGAATTCTCATATATCAGCTACTCCAATTTCAAAACCTCAGTTAGAAGGATTTTTACGCACATCTGATAATATTATTATACCTCAATATGAACAAGCTGAATCAGGATTTATTCAAGTACTACAAATTGAAGAGACATTTACAAAGGAAGATATTATAAATGATTTTCTATCTCCAGAAAACGATAATATTAGAAAATGGTATGTTAAAGAATTCAAACCTAGATTAGTAGAACTATTCCATTCCCAGTTCAATAGTTGGAGACAAAAAGGAAATAAAGGAAAATGTTTTTTCGATTGGTTAAGAGATACTCTTAAACAACATAATATTCCAATTCCTGAGTTTGAATTAAATACTGTAGAAACTCAATATACCACCTTTAATACAACAGAGGGAAAATCAATTAAATCCATACACCCTCCAGAACAAAGTCTGAAAATACAAGGGATGGCAACTACGGTACCAAAAGCTTCAGAACAAACTGAAGGATCGCCATCTACCCAAATAGTTGTCTATGAAACAGTAGCCACACCTTACAAATTGAATAATGCTAATATACCACGTATAGAGTTACTTCCACACATAATTGAACAAAACAATTATACAAATCTCTGTCTTCATACCTTAGGAAAACAATCAAATAGAATAGAAAATTTATTACAACCACCGAGTCACAAAGAGAAAAAACAATTGTTTTTCAAACCACCTCCTGATTTGAATAAAGAAAAATTTCTTATAGGCGAAGATAATACTACCCTTATGGGACAATTAATTTCTAAAATATCAAAATTAGAAATAAAAGAACCTAAGCCAACAATAGTAATATCCGCCCCTGTTCTCCCAGACGGCACTAAAGGAAAAGAAAAAATCCCTGAACATGATACTATGACATTACAAGAAGAAACACTTTTCCAAACAAATGAAATCATTGAACCATCTATAGAACCATCAATTGCCAATACAATACAAAATATGCAAAAAGCATTTTCAGAAATACAACTTAACCCAGCAAGTATCAATCGGATTAATTGGCAACCAATAAATGCTCGCCCATATTATAAGAGACCAACTCCTGTTGATATACAATTAGAAGAAGACTTAACAAGTCATACTTCTACATATTCTGGAAGGACTATCATAGATTGGAATATAGACGGTATCTCTGATCACAGGATCCTAGATACAATGAAACATATGACTATGTATGCATCTGCTTGTAAAATGGCTGGAAGCCATGACCAAGAAATAGCTAAAGCTATAGTCTCAGGCTTCACTGGATGGCTGAGAGGATGGTGGGATTCATATCTAAATGAACAAACGAAACAAAATATATTAACCAATACTAGGCAATGGACGGCAAAGAATGAACATAATCAGGATATGATATATTCTGAGAGTGATGCTGTCAATTCTCTAATATATACCATTGCTCTTCATTTCATAGGAAATACATCAATACTTGCAGCAAGAACTGCTGATCTTCTATCCAATTTAAGATGTCCAACATTGTCACATTATAAATGGTATAAAGACGTCTTTTTCTCCCGATTACTTATACGAGAAGATAGTCACCTGGATCACTGGAAAGAAAAATTTGTTGCAGGACTACCTTACCTCTTTGCTGAAAAAGTAAAAGAACGTCTCAAAAATAAAAATAGCGGTATGATCAATTATTCCCAATATACTTTAGGCGAGTTATCTTCAGAAATTTGTGCTGAAGGCTTAGCCCTATGCACAGACTTAAAACTCAAAAGACAACTCGATAAACAGAATCTAAGTGGCAAGAAAGAATTAGGAGATTTTTGCCAGCAATTTGGCTATCATATGGACCAAGGACATAACCAAGGACATATAGATAGAACTAAACCGCATAAAATACATAAAGTATATAAAAGGAAAAAACACCGAGATAAACCCGATAAAACGTATAAATCATTTCCGACTAAGAAGAAAAAATATAAGAAATTTACAAAACGATTTGCTTCTAAAATCATTTCAAAATAAGAAAAAATTACCTGTTTGTTATAAATGCGGAAAGGTAGGCCATTACAAAAGCCAATGTAAAGTTAAACAAAAATTAGATTCGATTACTTTAGATGAATCCATTAGAAATAAAATCTACGATATTATTCAACTATATGATTCAGATAGCTCAAGTTCAGATACTACTTCTTCTAGTAGTGATACTTCCTTTATAGGAACAATACATAATGATGATTTTTATTGGTCAAATAACAGTTCAGATATTGACGATGATAATGAAATATGCAACTGTCCTACATCATCTGATATCCATACATTAACAAAAGAGGATAATCTTATTCTAGACTTGATAGAAAAAATATCCGATCCCAATGAAAAAAGAGAAATAATTACTCAATTTATAAATCTAACTAAATCAAAAACAAAACATACACCATTAATTAAACCTCCTGATAATTATAATTTTTCTGATATTATGAAAAGAATCAGTCAACATGAAGCTACCCAAAAGGAACCTACCATTGCTGAACTCAAAGCTGAAGTTAATACTGTCAAAATAGAATTATCCCAACTAAAAACAAGAATTCAAATTCTTGAACTTCATAATACTTCTGAAGTACAGACTGAAGAAGACATGGTAGAATTCAATCATTTACTCAAATCATACCATCCCAATGATTATTCAAAACATCCTAATGATTATTTAGAACAAATACATTGTGGTGAATCTTCATCCAATAGACATTCGGTTAATATAATAAATAAAGTAATCACACAAAAATGGTTTGTATTAATAACTATTGTAATAAATGATGAATTTGAGTTTCAATCTTTCGCATTAATAGATTCAGGCGCTGATTTAAATTGTCTTAATGAATGATTAGTTCCTACTAAATATTTTGATAAAACCACCCAAATCCTTAATACAGCCGATGGTAGCAGACTATTTATCAAATACAAACTTTCCAATGCAAAAATATGTACGGAAGGACATTGCTTCCCTACTCCATTCATTATGGTCAAAGGACTCAGTCAAGCTGTAATTTTAGGAGTCCCTTTTCTCACTTTATTATATCCAGTTACAGTTTCCCATACAGGCCTTGAAACAAATACACATGGTACACCCATTAGATTTGAATTTCTTGATAAACCAAGAATTAAAGAAATAAATACCGTTAAACAAAATATCAAAAATAAAGAAAGCTTCTTAGGATCATTACAATTGGAAATCAAACATAAGATTATAAGCGAAAACCTCCAATCTTCTGAAATAATACAGAAAATACAACATCTTAGAAATATTATTGAAAAAGAAATATGTAATGAATTACCCAATGCATTTTGGCATCGAAAACAACATATAGTAGGATTACCATACGAAACCAGTTTTAATGAATCAAAAATACCAACTAAGGCTAGGCCAATCCAAATGAATACTGAATTATTACAAACATGTCAAAAAGAAATAAATAATTTACTCAATAAGAAATTAATACGTCCCAGTACTTCTCCCTGGAGTTGTTCTGCTTTCTATGTTAACAAAAATGCTGAACAAGAACGAGGTGTTCCTCAACTAGTCATCAATTATAAACCCCTTAATAAAGTTTTAAAATGGATACGATATCCTATTCCTAATAAAAAAGATCTCTTAGATAGATTATTACATGCTGTAATCTTCTCCAAATTCGATTTAAAATCCGGTTTTTGGCAAATTCAAATAGACGAAAAAGATAAATATAAAACAGCCTTTAATGTTCCCTTTGGACAATACGAATGGAATGTCATGCCATTTGGATTAAAAAATGCTCCATCAGAATTTCAGAAAATTATGAATGATATATTCAATCCCTTTTATAAATTTATGATTGTTTACATTGATGATATTTTAGTCTTCTCTGAAACTCTAGAACAGCATTTCAAACACTTACATACTTTTATCCATTTAATAAAGACATCTGGTTTAGTGGTTTCCTCCACTAAGTTAAATCTATTTCAAACAAAAATAAGATTCTTAGGACATAATATAAATCAAGGAACTATCATCCCAATTGATCGCTCAATACTTTTTGCCGATAAATCCCCTGATAAAATCTTGGATAAAACTGAATTACAACGCTTTCTAGGATGTCTAAATTACATAAGTGATTTTTACCAAAATCTTGCTTTAGATGCAAAACCTCTTTATGATCGCTTAAAAAAGCATCCTCCACCATGGACTAATATTCATACGTTAGCTGTTCAACGTCTTAAACTTAAAGCTAAAGAACTTCCATGTTTGAACCTAATTGATCCCATTGCATTTAAAATCATTGAATGTGATGCTTCTGATCTTGGCCTTGGAGGCATTCTAAAACAATCTCTTAATAATTCCAAGGAACAATTAATACGGTTTACTTCAAAAGCCTGGAATCCGACTCAAAAGAATTATTCCACTGTTAAAAAAGAAATACTTGCTATCATCCATTGTGTTTGCAAATTTCAAACTGATATTCTCAATCAACATTTTCTCATACGAACTGATTGTAAAGCTGCGAAGGATATTCTGCAAAAAGATGTCCAAAATCTTGTTTCTAAACAAATTTTTGCTCGATGGCAAGCAATTTTATCTGCCTTCGACTTTTCCATTGAACATCTGCACGGTTCTTCGAATTCCCTTCCTGACTTCTTAACCCGTGAATTTTTGCAGGGGGGACCATATCCATCATCCTAAAGAAGACAACAGGACGAAATCATTTCGCCCCACAGTTTTCTCTTCCAAAGGTTTGCACATCTCTAAACATATTACTGATACAAAAATGAATCCTTCTTCAAAAGGCAAACAGCCAATGGACCTAATTCAAAGCAATAGATATGGGCCTCTCATGCCCAGTCATTCTTCTCTTCTTCTTACCTTCTTCTCTTCTCAATCTGTATCTAAGAAAGGTCATCGACGACTGAACTTCATAAAGTCGGTAACCTCCATAACTTTTATGTGTGATTATGTGTGATTGTAATCAGTCCTCTTTACCTTCCTATTTGCCTTCCGAGTGGAGGAAATTCGCAAGCCTGTGTATTTGTAATCAGTGAGTAATACAGTTCAAGTTAGTTTTTATTTTCAAGTAAGTAATGCAATTCAAGTTAGTTTTTACTTTTAAAATTTCTGAATATACTCATACTTCTTGGATTGTCTTTGACATCTCAGTATTACCAATTATTGTTATAATATTTGCATTTCTTTATTATGTTTCTATACTTCAGCAATTAATAAGTTATAATACTATAATCTTTTCCTACTTATTATAAATTCCGCAATCTTTTAGCAATCCTTTAATAATTTCCTTACCAGTTTAATACTTAGACAGATTCTTAATAAATTTCTCCATTATTAGGTTGCGGATAATGACAACTCAGGACGACCAAAAGTCCAGCGTTTTCCCTAACGGCTCTTCCTCGGCCTTGGCGGTACTTTGCATAAGACTTTTTCGTCTCGTGTCTTAACACTCAGACCAACTTTCTCTAATGGATAAATTTCTTAAGTTTCTTAAGATAGCAAAACTGGTAATACTAATAGAACTCTAAGAATTAAAAACAAAGAAGAACTTGTGATAAATGATATTGAAAATCAAATCCAGAACTGGAACATACCCAAGGTTCCCATATCTGATATTTACAAAAAGGGTACATTCGACCTTAAAGTCGGATATGCCATAAAAACAGTAGAAGAAACTCTTTCTGTTACTAGTAATCAAGAAGATTTCCAATTACTATCTAAAAAAATATTACAAGTTCATCAAAATAAGAATTATAAATATTTACATATAGGATTAATACAAGTAGCAGTTAAACCACTCACTAGACTAGGACTAAATAATTCTATTTTAGTTTGTTTACGAGATACTAGACATAACAAATTCTCAGATTCGTTATTAGGAATGGTAGAAACTAGTTTATATAGTGGACCGATATATTTTAATTGCTTTCCAAATTATTCTGTATCATTAACAGACTCAAACATATTAAATGTTTTATCTTTAAACCTTAAAACACAAGGATTTGACATGATGACGGGTTCACAAAATATAGCCATTATTTATAGGATATATTATAAGGTAATGAATACATTATGCCCTAATATACTCCAAATAGATAATAAGGGACAAACAATATTTTTCCAAACCAATATAGAAAAATCAAATACGATCATACCAAAAACAATATCATGGTCAGACATAGTCCTACCCCATACCTGGGCTATTCATAATAACAACCAACCATCATCACAAAATCCTATCCAGAACATCCCAGACAGAATTTCAGAATATACGGATGGAAATGTTGAAATACAATTTACTAATAATAGTCTTTTAAATAAAACATCCACATCAGAAACCATAAGCAACCATTCTTTTAGAGACTTAGAACCTCCACGAAAATCCGTCACAACCTATGATCGGAATTCTCATATATCAGCTACTCCAATTTCAAAACCTCAGTTAGAAGGATTTTTACGCACATCTGATAATATTATTATACCTCAATATGAACAAGCTGAATCAGGATTTATTCAAGTACTACAAATTGAAGAGACATTTACAAAGGAAGATATTATAAATGATTTTCTATCTCCAGAAAACGATAATATTAGAAAATGGTATGTTAAAGAATTCAAACCTAGATTAGTAGAACTATTCCATTCCCAGTTCAATAGTTGGAGACAAAAAGGAAATAAAGGAAAATGTTTTTTCGATTGGTTAAGAGATACTCTTAAACAACATAATATTCCAATTCCTGAGTTTGAATTAAATACTGTAGAAACTCAATATACCACCTTTAATACAACAGAGGGAAAATCAATTAAATCCATACACCCTCCAGAACAAAGTCTGAAAATACAAGGGATGGCAACTACGGTACCAAAAGCTTCAGAACAAACTGAAGGATCGCCATCTACCCAAATAGTTGTCTATGAAACAGTAGCCACACCTTACAAATTGAATAATGCTAATATACCACGTATAGAGTTACTTCCACACATAATTGAACAAAACAATTATACAAATCTCTGTCTTCATACCTTAGGAAAACAATCAAATAGAATAGAAAATTTATTACAACCACCGAGTCACAAAGAGAAAAAACAATTGTTTTTCAAACCACCTCCTGATTTGAATAAAGAAAAATTTCTTATAGGCGAAGATAATACTACCCTTATGGGACAATTAATTTCTAAAATATCAAAATTAGAAATAAAAGAACCTAAGCCAACAATAGTAATATCCGCCCCTGTTCTCCCAGACGGCACTAAAGGAAAAGAAAAAATCCCTGAACATGATACTATGACATTACAAGAAGAAACACTTTTCCAAACAAATGAAATCATTGAACCATCTATAGAACCATCAATTGCCAATACAATACAAAATATGCAAAAAGCATTTTCAGAAATACAACTTAACCCAGCAAGTATCAATCGGATTAATTGGCAACCAATAAATGCTCGCCCATATTATAAGAGACCAACTCCTGTTGATATACAATTAGAAGAAGACTTAACAAGTCATACTTCTACATATTCTGGAAGGACTATCATAGATTGGAATATAGACGGTATCTCTGATCACAGGATCCTAGATACAATGAAACATATGACTATGTATGCATCTGCTTGTAAAATGGCTGGAAGCCATGACCAAGAAATAGCTAAAGCTATAGTCTCAGGCTTCACTGGATGGCTGAGAGGATGGTGGGATTCATATCTAAATGAACAAACGAAACAAAATATATTAACCAATACTAGGCAATGGACGGCAAAGAATGAACATAATCAGGATATGATATATTCTGAGAGTGATGCTGTCAATTCTCTAATATATACCATTGCTCTTCATTTCATAGGAAATACATCAATACTTGCAGCAAGAACTGCTGATCTTCTATCCAATTTAAGATGTCCAACATTGTCACATTATAAATGGTATAAAGACGTCTTTTTCTCCCGATTACTTATACGAGAAGATAGTCACCTGGATCACTGGAAAGAAAAATTTGTTGCAGGACTACCTTACCTCTTTGCTGAAAAAGTAAAAGAACGTCTCAAAAATAAAAATAGCGGTATGATCAATTATTCCCAATATACTTTAGGCGAGTTATCTTCAGAAATTTGTGCTGAAGGCTTAGCCCTATGCACAGACTTAAAACTCAAAAGACAACTCGATAAACAGAATCTAAGTGGCAAGAAAGAATTAGGAGATTTTTGCCAGCAATTTGGCTATCATATGGACCAAGGACATAACCAAGGACATATAGATAGAACTAAACCGCATAAAATACATAAAGTATATAAAAGGAAAAAACACCGAGATAAACCCGATAAAACGTATAAATCATTTCCAACTAAGCAGAAAAAATATAAGAAATTTACAAAACGATTTGCTTCTAAAATCATTTCAAAATAAGAAAAAATTACCTGTTTGTTATAAATGCGGAAAGGTAGGCCATTACAAAAGCCAATGTAAAGTTAAACAAAAATTAGATTCGATTACTTTAGATGAATCCATTAGAAATAAAATCTACGATATTATTCAACTATATGATTCAGATAGCTCAAGTTCAGATACTACTTCTTCTAGTAGTGATACTTCCTTTATAGGAACAATACATAATGATGATTTTTATTGGTCAAATAACAGTTCAGATATTGACGATGATAATGAAATATGCAACTGTCCTACATCATCTGATATCCATACATTAACAAAAGAGGATAATCTTATTCTAGACTTGATAGAAAAAATATCCGATCCCAATGAAAAAAGAGAAATAATTACTCAATTTATAAATCTAACTAAATCAAAAACAAAACATACACCATTAATTAAACCTCCTGATAATTATAATTTTTCTGATATTATGAAAAGAATCAGTCAACATGAAGCTACCCAAAAGGAACCTACCATTGCTGAACTCAAAGCTGAAGTTAATACTGTCAAAATAGAATTATCCCAACTAAAAACAAGAATTCAAATTCTTGAACTTCATAATACTTCTGAAGTACAGACTGAAGAAGACATGGTAGAATTCAATCATTTACTCAAATCATACCATCCCAATGATTATTCAAAACATCCTAATGATTATTTAGAACAAATACATTGTGGTGAATCTTCATCCAATAGACATTCGGTTAATATAATAAATAAAGTAATCACACAAAAATGGTTTGTATTAATAACTATTGTAATAAATGATGAATTTGAGTTTCAATCTTTAGCATTAATAGATTCAGGCGCTGATTTAAATTGTCTTAATGAAGGATTAGTTCCTACTAAATATTTTGATAAAACCACCCAAATCCTTAATACAGCCGATGGTAGCAGACTATTTATCAAATACAAACTTTCCAATGCAAAAATATGTACGGAAGGACATTGCTTCCCTACTCCATTCATTATGGTCAAAGGACTCAGTCAAGCTGTAATTTTAGGAGTCCCTTTTCTCACTTTATTATATCCAGTTACAGTTTCCCATACAGGCCTTGAAACAAATACACATGGTACACCCATTAGATTTGAATTTCTTGATAAACCAAGAATTAAAGAAATAAATACCGTTAAACAAAATATCAAAAATAAAGAAAGCTTCTTAGGATCATTACAATTGGAAATCAAACATAAGATTATAAGCGAAAACCTCCAATCTTCTGAAATAATACAGAAAATACAACATCTTAGAAATATTATTGAAAAAAGAAATATGTAATGAATTACCCAATGCATTTTGGCATCGAAAACAACATATAGTAGGATTACCATACGAAACCAGTTTTAATGAATCAAAAATACCAACTAAGGCTAGGCCAATCCAAATGAATACTGAATTATTACAAACATGTCAAAAAGAAATAAATAATTTACTCAATAAGAAATTAATACGTCCCAGTACTTCTCCCTGGAGTTGTTCTGCTTTCTATGTTAACAAAAATGCTGAACAAGAACGAGGTGTTCCTCGACTAGTCATCAATTATAAACCCCTTAATAAAGTTTTAAAATGGATACGATATCCTATTCCTAATAAAAAAGATCTCTTAGATAGATTATTACATGCTGTAATCTTCTCCAAATTCGATTTAAAATCCGGTTTTTGGCAAATTCAAATAGACGAAAAAGATAAATATAAAACAGCCTTTAATGTTCCCTTTGGACAATACGAATGGAATGTCATGCCATTTGGATTAAAAAATGCTCCATCAGAATTTCAGAAAATTATGAATGATATATTCAATCCCTTTTATAAATTTATGATTGTTTACATTGATGATATTTTAGTCTTCTCTGAAACTCTAGAACAGCATTTCAAACACTTACATACTTTTATCCATTTAATAAAGACATCTGGTTTAGTGGTTTCCTCCACTAAGTTAAATCTATTTCAAACAAAAATAAGATTCTTAGGACATAATATAAATCAAGGAACTATCATCCCAATTGATCGCTCAATACTTTTTGCCGATAAATCCCCTGATAAAATCTTGGATAAAACTGAATTACAACGCTTTCTAGGATGTCTAAATTACATAAGTGATTTTTACCAAAATCTTGCTTTAGATGCAAAACCTCTTTATGATCGCTTAAAAAAGCATCCTCCACCATGGACTAATATTCATACGTTAGCTGTTCAACGTCTTAAACTTAAAGCTAAAGAACTTCCATGTTTGAACCTAATTGATCCCATTGCATTTAAAATCATTGAATGTGATGCTTCTGATCTTGGCCTTGGAGGCATTCTAAAACAATCTCTTAATAATTCCAAGGAACAATTAATACGGTTTACTTCAAAAGCCTGGAATCCGACTCAAAAGAATTATTCCACTGTTAAAAAAGAAATACTTGCTATCATCCATTGTGTTTGCAAATTTCAAACTGATATTCTCAATCAACATTTTCTCATACGAACTGATTGTAAAGCTGCGAAGGATATTCTGCAAAAAGATGTCCAAAATCTTGTTTCTAAACAAATTTTTGCTCGATGGCAAGCAATTTTATCTGCCTTCGACTTTTCCATTGAACATCTGCACGGTTCTTCGAATTCCCTTCCTGACTTCTTAACCCGTGAATTTTTGCAGGGGGGACCATATCCATCATCCTAAAGAAGACAACAGGACGAAATCATTTCGCCCCACAGTTTTCTCTTCCAAAGGTTTGCACATCTCTAAACATATTACTGATACAAAAATGAATCCTTCTTCAAAAGGCAAACAGCCAATGGACCTAATTCAAAGCAATAGATATGGGCCTCTCATGCCCAGTCATTCTTCTCTTCTTCTTACCTTCTTCTCTTCTCAATCTGTATCTAAGAAAGGTCATCGATGACTGAACTTCATAAAGTCGGTAACCTCCATAACTTTTATGTGTGATTATGTGTGATTGTAATCAGTCCTCTTTACCTTCCTATTTGCCTTCCGAGTGGAGGAAATTCGCAAGCCTGTGTATTTGTAATCAGTGAGTAATACAGTTCAAGTTAGTTTTTATTTTCAAGTAAGTAATGCAATTCAAGTTAGTTTTTACTTTTAAAATTTCTGAATATACTCATACTTCTTGGATTGTCTTTGACATCTCAGTATTACCAATTATTGTTATAATATTTGCATTTCTTTATTATGTTTCTATACTTCAGCAATTAATAAGTTATAATACTATAATCTTTTCCTACTTATTATAAATTCCGCAATCTTTTAGCAATCCTTTAATAATTTCCTTACCAGTTTAATACTTAGACAGATTCTTAATAAATTTCTCCATTATTAGGTTGCGGATAATGACAACTCAGGACGACCAAAAGTCCAGCGTTTTCCCTAACGGCTCTTCCTCGGCCTTGGCGGTACTTTGCATAAGACTTTTTCGTCTCGTGTCTTAACACTCAGACCAACTTTCTCTAATGGATAAATTTCTTAAGTTTCTTAAGATAGCAAAACTGGTAATACTAATAGAACTCTAAGAATTAAAAACAAAGAAGAACTTGTGATAAATGATATTGAAAATCAAATCCAGAACTGGAACATACCCAAGGTTCCCATATCTGATATTTACAAAAAGGGTACATTCGACCTTAAAGTCGGATATGCCATAAAAACAGTAGAAGAAACTCTTTCTGTTACTAGTAATCAAGAAGATTTCCAATTACTATCTAAAAAAATATTACAAGTTCATCAAAATAAGAATTATAAATATTTACATATAGGATTAATACAAGTAGCAGTTAAACCACTCACTAGACTAGGACTAAATAATTCTATTTTAGTTTGTTTACGAGATACTAGACATAACAAATTCTCAGATTCGTTATTAGGAATGGTAGAAACTAGTTTATATAGTGGACCGATATATTTTAATTGCTTTCCAAATTATTCTGTATCATTAACAGACCCAAACATATTAAATGTTTTATCTTTAAACCTTAAAACACAAGGATTTGACATGATGACGGGTTCACAAAATATAGCCATTATTTATAGGATATATTATAAGGTAATGAATACATTATGCCCTAATATACTCCAAATAGATAATAAGGGACAAACAATATTTTTCCAAACCAATATAGAAAAATCAAATACGATCATACCAAAAACAATATCATGGTCAGACATAGTCCTACCCTATACCTGGGCTATTCATAATAACAACCAACCATCATCACAAAATCCTATCCAGAACATCCCAGACAGAATTTCAGAATATACGGATGGAAATGTTGAAATACAATTTACTAATAATAGTCTTTTAAATAAAACATCCACATCAGAAACCATAAGCAACCATTCTTTTAGAGACTTAGAACCTCCACGAAAATCCGTCACAACCTATGATCGGAATTCTCATATATCAGCTACTCCAATTTCAAAACCTCAGTTAGAAGGATTTTTACGCACATCTGATAATATTATTATACCTCAATATGAACAAGCTGAATCAGGATTTATTCAAGTACTACAAATTGAAGAGACATTTACAAAGGAAGATATTATAAATGATTTTCTATCTCCAGAAAACGATAATATTAGAAAATGGTATGTTAAAGAATTCAAACCTAGATTAGTAGAACTATTCCATTCCCAGTTCAATAGTTGGAGACAAAAAGGAAATAAAGGAAAATGTTTTTTCGATTGGTTAAGAGATACTCTTAAACAACATAATATTCCAATTCCTGAGTTTGAATTAAATACTGTAGAAACTCAATATACCACCTTTAATACAACAGAGGGAAAATCAATTAAATCCATACACCCTCCAGAACAAAGTCTGAAAATACAAGGGATGGCAACTACGGTACCAAAAGCTTCAGAACAAACTGAAGGATCGCCATCTACCCAAATAGTTGTCTATGAAACAGTAGCCACACCTTACAAATTGAATAATGCTAATATACCACGTATAGAGTTACTTCCACACATAATTGAACAAAACAATTATACAAATCTCTGTCTTCATACCTTAGGAAAACAATCAAATAGAATAGAAAATTTATTACAACCACCGAGTCACAAAGAGAAAAAACAATTGTTTTTCAAACCACCTCCTGATTTGAATAAAGAAAAATTTCTTATAGGCGAAGATAATACTACCCTTATGGGACAATTAATTTCTAAATTATCAAAATTAGAAATAAAAGAACCTAAGCCAACAATAGTAATATCCGCCCCTGTTCTCCCAGACGGCACTAAAGGAAAAGAAAAAATCCCTGAACATGATACTATGACATTACAAGAAGAAACACTTTTCCAAACAAATGAAATCATTGAACCATCTATAGAACCATCAATTACCAATACAATACAAAATATGCAAAAAGCATTTTCAGAAATACAACTTAACCCAGCAAGTATCAATCGGATTAATTATAGTAAAAATTGGCAACCAATAAATGCTCGCCCATATTTTAAGAGACCAACTCCTGTTGATATACAATTAGAAGAAGACTTAACAAGTCATACTTCTACATATTCTGGAAGGACTATCATAGATTGGAATATAGACGGTATCTCTGATCACAGGATCCTAGATACAATGAAACATATGACTATGTATGCATCTGCTTGTAAAATGGCTGGAAGCCATGACCAAGAAATAGCTAAAGCTATAGTCTCAGGCTTCACTGGATGGCTGAGAGGATGGTGGGATTCATATCTAAATGAACAAATGAAACAAAATATATTAACCAATACTAGGCAATGGACGGCAAAGAATGAACATAATCAGGATATGATATATTCTGGGAGTGATGCTGTCAATTCTCTAATATATACCATTGCTCTTCATTTCATAGGAAATACATCAATACTTGCAGCAAGAACTGCTGATCTTCTATCCAATTTAAGATGTCCAACATTGTCACATTATAAATGGTATAAAGACGTCTTTTTCTCCCGATTACTTATACGAGAAGATAGTCACCTGGATCACTGGAAAGAAAAATTTGTTGCAGGACTACCTTACCTCTTTGCTGAAAAAGTAAAAGAACGTCTCAAAAATAAAAATAGCGGTATGATCAATTATTCCCAATATACTTTAGGCGAGTTATCTTCAGAAATTTGTGCTGAAGGCTTAGCCCTATGCACAGACTTAAAACTCAAAAGACAACTCGATAAACAGAATCTAAGTGGCAAGAAAGAATTAGGAGATTTTTGCCAGCAATTTGGCTATCATATGGACCAAGGACATAACCAAGGACATATAGATAGAACTAAACCGCATAAAATACATAAAGTATATAAAAGGAAAAAACACCGAGATAAACCCGATAAAACGTATAAATCATTTCCGACTAAGCAGAAAAAATATAAGAAATTTACAAAACGATTTGCTTCTAAATCATTTCAAAATAAGAAAAAATTACCTGTTTGTTATAAATGCGGAAAGGTAGGCCATTACAAAAGCCAATGTAAAGTTAAACAAAAATTAGATTCGATTACTTTAGATGAATCCATTAGAAATAAAATCTACGATATTATTCAACTATATGATTCAGATAGCTCAAGTTCAGATACTACTTCTTCTAGTAGTGATACTTCCTTTATAGGAACAATACATAATGATGATTTTTATTGGTCAAATAACAGTTCAGATATTGACGATGATAATGAAATATGCAACTGTCCTACATCATCTGATATCCATACATTAACAAAAGAGGATAATCTTATTCTAGACTTGATAGAAAAAATATCCGATCCCAATGAAAAAAGAGAAATAATTACTCAATTTATAAATCTAACTAAATCAAAAACAAAACATACACCATTAATTAAACCTCCTGATAATTATAATTTTTCTGATATTATGAAAAGAATCAGTCAACATGAAGCTACCCAAAAGGAACCTACCATTGCTGAACTCAAAGCTGAAGTTAATACTGTCAAAATAGAATTATCCCAACTAAAAACAAGAATTCAAATTCTTGAACTTCATAATACTTCTGAAGTACAGACTGAAGAAGACATGGTAGAATTCAATCATTTACTCAAATCATACCATCCCAATGATTATTCAAAACATCCTAATGATTATTTAGAACAAATACATTGTGGTGAATCTTCATCCAATAGACATTCGGTTAATATAATAAATAAAGTAATCACACAAAAATGGTTTGTATTAATAACTATTGTAATAAATGATGAATTTGAGTTTCAATCTTTAGCATTAATAGATTCAGGCGCTGATTTAAATTGTCTTAATGAAGGATTAGTTCCTACTAAATATTTTGATAAAACCACCCAAATCCTTAATACAGCCGATGGTAGCAGACTATTTATCAAATACAAACTTTCCAATGCAAAAATATGTACGGAAGGACATTGCTTCCCTACTCCATTCATTATGGTCAAAGGACTCAGTCAAGCTGTAATTTTAGGAGTCCCTTTTCTCACTTTATTATATCCAGTTACAGTTTCCCATACAGGCCTTGAAACAAATACACATGGTACACCCATTAGATTTGAATTTCTTGATAAACCAAGAATTAAAGAAATAAATACCGTTAAACAAAATATCAAAAATAAAGAAAGCTTCTTAGGATCATTACAATTGGAAATCAAACATAAGATTATAAGCGAAAACCTCCAATCTTCTGAAATAATACAGAAAATACAACATCTTAGAAATATTATTGAAAAAAGAAATATGTAATGAATTACCCAATGCATTTTGGCATCGAAAACAACATATAGTAGGATTACCATACGAAACCAGTTTTAATGAATCAAAAATACCAACTAAGGCTAGGCCAATCCAAATGAATACTGAATTATTACAAACATGTCAAAAAGAAATAAATAATTTACTCAATAAGAAATTAATACGTCCCAGTACTTCTCCCTGGAGTTGTTCTGCTTTCTATGTTAACAAAAATGCTGAACAAGAACGAGGTGTTCCTCGACTAGTCATCAATTATAAACCCCTTAATAAAGTTTTAAAATGGATACGATATCCTATTCCTAATAAAAAAGATCTCTTAGATAGATTATTACATGCTGTAATCTTCTCCAAATTCGATTTAAAATCCGGTTTTTGGCAAATTCAAATAGACGAAAAAGATAAATATAAAACAGCCTTTAATGTTCCCTTTGGACAATACGAATGGAATGTCATGCCATTTGGATTAAAAAATGCTCCATCAGAATTTCAGAAAATTATGAATGATATATTCAATCCCTTTTTTAAATTTATGATTGTTTACATTGATGATATTTTAGTCTTCTCTGAAACTCTAGAACAGCATTTCAAACACTTACATACTTTTATCCATTTAATAAAGACATCTGGTTTAGTGGTTTCCTCCACTAAGTTAAATCTATTTCAAACAAAAATAAGATTCTTAGGACATAATATAAATCAAGGAACTATCATCCCAATTGATCGCTCAATACTTTTTGCCGATAAATTCCCTGATAAAATCTTGGATAAAACTGAATTACAACGCTTTCTAGGATGTCTAAATTACATAAGTGATTTTTACCAAAATCTTGCTTTAGATGCAAAACCTCTTTATGATCGCTTAAAAAAGCATCCTCCACCATGGACTGATATTCATACGTTAGCTGTTCAACGTCTTAAACTTAAAGCTAAAGAACTTCCATGTTTGAACCTAATTGATCCCATTGCATTTAAAATCATTGAATGTGATGCTTCTGATCTTGGCCTTGGAGGCATTCTAAAACAATCTCTTAATAATTCCAAGGAACAATTAATACGGTTTACTTCAAAAGCCTGGAATCCGACTCAAAAGAATTATTCCACTGTTAAAAAAGAAATACTTGCTATCATCCATTGTGTTTGCAAATTTCAAACTGATATTCTCAATCAACATTTTCTCATACGAACTGATTGTAAAGCTGCGAAGGATATTCTGCAAAAAGATGTCCAAAATCTTGTTTCTAAACAAATTTTTGCTCGATGGCAAGCAATTTTATCTGCCTTCGACTTTTCCATTGAACATCTGCACGGTTCTTCGAATTCCCTTCCTGACTTCTTAACCCGTGAATTTTTGCAGGGGGGACCATATCCATCATCCTAAAGAAGACAACAGGACGAAATCATTTCGCCCCACAGTTTTCTCTTCCAAAGGTTTGCACATCTCTAAACATATTACTGATACAAAAATGAATCCTTCTTCAAAAGGCAAACAGCCAATGGACCTAATTCAAAGCAATAGATATGGGCCTCTCATGCCCAGTCATTCTTCTCTCGACCTAACCCCTATGTCACCCTTGAGGTCCACAAATGTACCAGAATACATAATCCAATCTCCTCCACAAAGTCCATTTGTTACCCCAAGTCCAGCATTCACCCCAGCATCGTATCCCAATAAACAAACTTCAAATTCTCCCAAGTCAGTATATACTGATATTGCTTTCTTACCAGAAACTATCATCTCAGACAACCATATTGGCTTAGACCCATGCAAAATAGCTCCCCTATATTTATCCAACCATATGAACTCTTCTTATGGTATCAAATCCCGAGAATGGTATGAAGCCATACTTATGGAGACTGGTTCAGTTTCCATAGTACATTTCTACCAAGAAAACACCAAAATATTTGCATATTCAAAATTGCAAATCAAAAGGTTACTTTCATATGAAGATTGGGGCTGCAATCCCAATCAAGGGAAAAAGCTTCTCAATCCAATATTCCAATATAAATCATATAAGTATAGTGAATATATTGAAGCATGGCACAAAGTCTTTGCTTACCAAAATCAAAATAATACACACTCCTGGTATATCCAATTCAAATTCCCTATCCTTGAGAGATTCCCTAGCTGGTTCCGACATTGGTTCCTAATCTGGGGATCCTTAACCCAAATAATGCCAGAGCCATTTCAAGCCTTACAGACTAAATTTGTTGAATATAATACTTGCACTGAAACCGATGATTATCACATTTATTTCATGGCCATCTACCAAATTCCCTGGATTCTCAAATGGGAATATTCAATCTCTGAAAATAATACTCTTGACTATACTTACATTCCCCAACTTGGCAAAACCGTAAAGGTTAAATGGTGGGATATCTTCAATACTAATCCTGCTACTTTACCTTTAAAAAGAATACCTCCACAACCCACAACCTTCAACTCTGCTACATATAATACAGTCAGTCTCCCTACTTTCTCAGCCTATCTCAAAAGGTTGAAACAGTCAAATCCCAATGCTACGTTTGAGGAAATAGAGCAAACATTGCTCCATGTTTTCACTCCCAATAAAGCCGTACCAACATCATCAGAAGAAACAGTCCAATCAGGAAATCCCCTGTTGGATGATTTCAGCCAAAGGCCCACAGAATGACCCGACCCGGTGGTCCGATTCCTTCTTCAGCAATGATATGACTACACCGACAGTGACACCGACAGTGATAAGACTACTACAGCACATAATATTCTCTTTTCAATAAAGAAAAAGCATCCCTCTACAGGAACGATTCCTTCTGCACAAACGACAAAAGCCACGTTGCACTCCCTCTACAGGAAAGATTCCCTCTTCATAAGACGACAAAGGCCACGTCACATAAAAGACAACCTTGTCCCCTTTCAGGTCACATCAACCAATAGCCATCAGCAAATCAACGATAGCCACGTATCATCTCCTTATCTTTACGATACCTTCTCCAGCAAGCAAGCAATCCTGAGCCACAACTTCCTTCAGCCAATCACATCCTTCCCTTCGTCGGCAAGCAACTAATACCAGCCACTCGTTGAAGACCAGGCCCTCTATAAATACCTCTTCAAGCCAAGAAGAAACCAGGCAAGCAAGGATATCTTCCGGCATACCAGCAGACGATCACAGCAGCACAGCCTCTTTAGATCTAGATCTTCTCATACTTTCTCTCTCATAAGATCTCTTCTCTTCTTCTTACCTTCTTCTCTTCTCAATCTGTATCTAAGAAAGGTCATCGACGACTGAACTTCATAAAGTCGGTAACCTCCATAACTTTTATGTGTGATTATGTGTGATTGTAATCAGTCCTCTTTACCTTCCTATTTGCCTTCCGAGTGGAGGAAATTCGCAAGCCTGTGTATTTGTAATCAGTGAGTAATACAGTTCAAGTTAGTTTTTATTTTCAAGTAAGTAATGCAATTCAAGTTAGTTTTTACTTTTAAAATTTCTGAATATACTCATACTTCTTGGATTGTCTTTGACATCTCAGTATTACCAATTATTGTTATAATATTTGCATTTCTTTATTATGTTTCTATACTTCAGCAATTAATAAGTTATAATACTATAATCTTTTCCTACTTATTATAAATTCCGCAATCTTTTAGCAATCCTTTAATAATTTCCTTACCAGTTTAATACTTAGGGAGATTCTTGGGCTAGAATGGTATCATATATATATATATATATATATATATATATATATATATATATATATATATATATATATATATATATATATATATATATATATATATATATATGGAAAAGTTTATATATGGTTGCAACCTTAAATGTAGAACTATGGATGCACCTCAAAAATCCATCGGTAAAGGTTGTTTTAACATTGAAAAACCCTCTAATTGATCATTTAAACATCGAGATGTATGACTATGAGAAAAAAAGTTTAATCATTTTTTGAGTTTAAAATTTTATAATTAGTTCTGAAAATAAATTTTGAGATAATCTTAAGGGTATTTTACATCAAAATTATATGTTATGATAAAATTTGAAGGTGAATGGATTGTTTAAGGTTGCAACCTTATGGAAACCACACCCATATATATATATATATATATATATATATATATATATATATATATATATATATATATATATATATATGTACCTTGGGAATATTCCAATTCTGAATGTGATCTTCAATGTCATTTATTATAATTTGTTCCTTATTTTTTACTCTGAGTGTTTGAGATGAAGTTGCAGTTTTACTGGTAAGATTCTTAAGTAAATTTGTCATCCGTAGGTTGCGGATAATGACAATCTGGACGATCAAGGGTCCAGCGTTTTCCCCTAAGCGGCTCTCCTGGCCTTGGCGGGTACTTTGCAATAGACTTCTTTCGTCTCTTGCCTTAACTCTCGGACCAACTTTCTTGGATGTAAATTTACTTTTGTTTCTTTATTAAAGATGTAACTTTTATCTCTTACTTACAGTTTACTGTTTAAGAACAGTATTATTGTTTGTTCCAGTTTAACTGTTTGCACAGTTCCACTGTTTGAACAGTTCTACTGTATGGCTCTGATACCAAAACGCCCAGGATCTACAGTCCGATCCTATTTATTAATAATTTAGAGTATAAGGAATCTATAGTAAGTATGTAAATATGAGACTATTATATTTTATAAGTTCTTGTAGGATTTTAAAATAATTTAAGATGAAAAGGATTATGCAGACAAGGGGTATGATAGATATATCAATAACAAACCATTGAGCATAATTAAAATCTCCAATTTTTACATTGAACAATATTTTAAATTGTATAATAAACAACTGATATTACAAATATTGTATAAACAAGTTAAAACAAACTGTTACAAAGCAAATACTGTAAACAAACTGTTACAACGCAAACACTGTAAACAAACTGTTATATGCAAACAGGCTAAAACAAATAAAACTAGCACAGAACTAGAACAGAACGGATTTTGAAAACAGTAGACTTACTGTTTACAGATACAGTAACTGGAAAAGAGTTTCCAGTGTTGTGGACAATACGAAGGGAGAGAGTTTATATTGCAGTCACACATGATGTTTATAGAAACAGAAAGGTGAAGGATAGAACCTGGTAAGTGACTTAGGATGTATGGAGCTATGAAGGTCAGGATAGCTCTGATTACTGATGCAGTACTCTGAGACTCATGGGAGAGAGAGGAGTGCAGCAGAGAGAGAAGCAGAGAGAGAGAAGCAAAAGCAGAGAGAAGAGCAGAGGCTGCGAGTTTAGACCTGCCTCGAATGAGAAGGGTGAAGCCCTTTTTATAGCCGGAGGTTGCTTCATGGGGAAGTAAATCAGAGGAGAAAAGGACAAAAGGGAGGAAGCCGAGTGGGAGACAGGAGACAGGAAAAGATAGGAATCAAAAGTAAAAGACAAAAATAAAAAAGTGGGAAAGCATCTTGGTACAGTTCTTTCTTGTCCTCTTTCGTAGTGGCTACAGTGGTAGCATCTTGTACAGTAATATCTGTCGGGGACGTGGCCACAGTGAATTGCTTTATGTACAGTAATCGGCATCTTTTAACTATGCTTTCTTTGGCGTATTTGTCGGTGGAGATTCTTTTTCCTTTGACGTATTCTTCTTTCTTTGGCGTATTTATCGGTGGAGACTATTCTTCTTTTAGACTATATGTCGGTGCTGCTTTGTCTATGTCAAGGTCTCTGACTGAACTCTTCTGGATCTTCTTCTTCAAGATCTGTCTCTTCTGCTGGATCAGCCAGTAGATCCACATTACTAAGGTGTAGGTACTGATTGGTATGTAGTGGTGATGATTGGACTGTTTCGTCAGATGAAATTGGTTTTCGGCTGACTTCAGCAAATATTTCTTTCATTTGCTGTTCTAATATTTCTTTTGAGGCATTGGGATTGGTTTGAAACATGTTTCGTAAATAGGTTGGAAAATCAAAAGAGGTATTAGCTGTATTTGGGCTTGTCTGGTATTTAGGTACTTGTGGGGGTATTCTTTTTGGTGTAATGGTGGTGAGATCCATTTTGAAAATATCCCACCATTTTACTGAGATGGTTTTTCCCAGTCTAGGAATATAGGTGTAGTCTGCTGTATTATTGACTGATATTGTATAGTCCCATTTCATGATCCATGGGATCTGGTATAACGCCAACAAGCATCTCAACAAGATACAGATACAGATGAAATAGAATTTGATCAAATCATAATGGAAGAACCAGAAGAGATTCCAGAAACATCAGAAAAGAAATCTTATCTGGTAACTCTCCCTTCAGTTAATCCTTCAGTTAATCTAATAGATAAAATACTAATTCAAAAATGGTTTGTCCAAGTCAAAATTATAGTGGTAAAAGATTATAGTTTTGAAACTTCAGCCTTAATAGACCCAGGCGCCGACCTGAATTGCATCAATGAAGGTCTTGTACCTTCAAAATATTTTGATAAGACAACTCAAATATTGAATACAGCAGATGGAAGTAGATTATTTATATTGTATTCCACAAATTGTTCCTGCACGTTTTTTAAAGCAGGAGGTAGAACCAAAGATGTTGAGCCCTACACTAAAAACCAATTTTGAAACCATGTGGGGAATCTTTCAAATACAGGTAGCCGGAATTGGAGGTACCAGCTGTGTGTGTTATTTGGATTTTGATAGTAAAAGAATTTATGCCAAGCTTCAATATATTCGGCATACTTATAATATTTATAAGAGAAATCTGGGTTGTACAATTTCTTTCCTTGCGCGGGATTACAACCCCACTCATCATAAGAAAGTAGCTTTTTTATTTGGACCTTAGAGTAAGCAATTACTCTGATGTTCTGCTGGTAATAGTGAACCACAGAAATAGACCCTGTCTCCATTAAAATGGCCTCATAGTATTCTCTGGTTTTTACACCATTGGTTGAGTTTAAATGGTTAAGCAAATATAATGGTGCAAGTTTAATTAGGTATGTATGGATGTGTTGGTCATCTATGGTAATATCCATGAGATAGGCTCGTTCAATATATGCGGATCGAGGCATATTGGGTATTGAAGCAGACTTGGATTGGGCTGGAGAATATATAGGATTTGAAGCATGTGCTTCGGGATAGGTGATTTGATGAATAGGAGAGTGTGAAGGTGAACGGATTGACAAAGGCGAAGGTTCTCCTTCAAAAGGTATTATATATATATATATATATATATATATATATATATATATATATATATATATATATATATATATATATATATATATATATATATATATATATATATATATATATGTCATTTTTTCTAATGTTGGATTGCTTAAGAAGTTTAGTTGTCTGGTATTAGAAACACTGAACAATGTGTCTATTTGGTTTTGGTCATACTCCTACTAATAGAGATGGTTGAAAACTTGAAGGATTTGGAAATGCCAAATAGGTGAGTAATTCTAGAAAGACAAGTGCAGACAGAGATGGTCTCCACGTAATTTTTGTAAAAATGTGACCCATACCATAATAAACGCATTGAAATCCTGTGCATACGTAATTTTTTCAAATAATAAGATGAAGAAAAATGACATCTTCATAAAATTCAAAAATTTTGAGGTATTTATTAAGGAAAAAGTTATATAAGGCCCAGGCTCTAAACAGTCAAATTAGAGCCCACCTCAAAAATTTTACTAGGTTGTTTTGATGCCTAAATATCCTTCTTTTTTTTTTGACAATGTTACTAAAGCTTTGTTAATCAGTCAAAGGTTACATCCAATCAAAAAGGAAAAACATCCGAGACACCCCTCATTTTGTCAATCCATCGGCAATGTCATTAGCCTCCCTATACACATGCTGAAATAAGATTTGGAGACCCTCACACATATCCATAATATTTGGCCATTTCCTCTTCAAGCTCCATGCTGGCCTGGATATCTTATTGCACCAATTTATCACATTAAGATAATCCTCTTCTACAATACATGCATTCTGATATTCTTCTGACTCACAATCTGAACTCCGCACTCTAACGCAACCAATTCTGCTTCATTAGCAGTTACCTCCCCACAAGGGCTAGCAAAACAAAAGATCGCCTCTCCAAATGCATCTCATAAAATTCCTCCAACTCCAGATAGGCCTGGGTTTCCTAATGAGCTTCCATTGAAGTTTAGTTTGATACTCCCTAGCATAGGTAAGCTCCACTTACATTTTGGTCTCACTTTCATTACTTTTTGAAGCATTAAATTATGCAAATTAATCCCACCATCCACTTTGGTCACTCCAAACCCTTCTTTTGTCTCAGAGAACCAACTCCAAACCGAATGTAGAATCTTTCTTTTAACCAATTCCACGTCCAGAGCTTTATTATCAAATGTCCTCTTTTGATACCTAAATATCTTAAAATTGATCATCTTGACCTCAAGATGCGTGGACATAAAAAAAAAATGGATTTCAAAATTTGAAAACAGAAAGATCATTTGGATTTCCAGGAAAGCAAGCAAGGATATAAAAGGTCGATGTCTAATCATTTTCAATTCATTCTCTCCTGATTTATGATTTGGGAATTTTTATTGTGTTTTACATGTTAAAATTTTAATGGGTTTTTCTCAGTTTTACGAGAATTCACTGATCAATGAATTAGGCTAAATTTTATGATAATGAAATTAAATTTATGGGAAAGTCTGAATTACAGTTGAATACATGGTTGGCAATTACTTTGGCCTTCTTCAATTACACAATGAATTAGATTTTTTATTTTTGTGAGCTGTGGCAATTATTTTGGCCTTCCTCAATTACACAATGAATTAGATTTTTTTATTTTGTGACGCGGACACAAGCAGTAATTATCATGGAAAACTGCAATGTTGAACCTCAAAGGAACAATAGACCGAGGTATCTGACAATGGTGTAGAATCCACTAAATTGGGGAAATATGTATTGAAAATTTTAAAATTTTAATGGTTTTTTCTCAGTTTTACGAGAATTCACTGATCAATGAATTAGGATAAATTTTATGATAATGAAATTAAATTTATGGGAAAGTGTGAATCACAGTTGAATACATGGTTGGCAATTACTTTGGCCTTCTTCATTTACACAATGAATTAGATTTTTTAATTTCCTGAGTTGTGGCAATTATTTTGGCCTTCTTCAATTACACAATGAATTAGATTTTTTTATTTTGTGACGTGGACACAAGCAGTAATTATCATGGAAAACTGCAATGTAGAACCTCAAAGGAACAGTAGATTTAGGTATCTGACAATGGTGTAGAATCCACTAAATTGGGGAAATATATATTGAAAAGTTTGTTGGTTTCTTTGATAACTTTCATACCAATTCCTCTGTTACTTGCTCCTTCAATACTAATTCATGTGGTTTAGAAGGATATGTTAATCATTTCTTTTTTCTTTTTTGTTTTTTTGTTTTAATATTGACTAACAGGGAAATATTGGTTCCTTAGCAATTTTCTCATGAACCAAGAAAAAAAGAATTTCCACACGCTGATCCAGCATTTGAGGAATCCATAATTTTGCCCCAACACAAGGTGATTGTCATTTTCGTAACATATAGAAGAAGAAGATGAATGGTTGGGAAAACTGCCCAACATGATCCTTGGTCTATTGTGGATGATCAAAATAGTAACTTAATACAACTGCCAATGCAAATTCTTTTGAATTAAAACGGTTAATTACCTGGTCTCCAAGGTAATAGCTTTACCAAACAGGTTTCCCAGCTCCCTCTAAATTCTAGAAAAGTTACCAAACACAATAGTTTTCGAGAAAGATCATCTAGCTTCTCTGACAGAAAGAACTTCCAGGTTCTAGATATAGCTCAGTTGTCAAACAGGCCCTTAGAGATTTTTTGAGTAGGGGTGCAGTAGGCATACTGGCCCTTAGAGATTTTTTGATATGAGAACTGCAATTTTGGTTTAGTTTTGAGGAGAGGTGCAGTTGGCATACGGGGCCCTTAGAGATTTTATGTTACTAGAACTGCAATTTTGGTTTAGTTTTGAGGGGTACAGTTGGCGTAGCTGCACCTTCAAAATTTATCATGGTATATAATTTTGATGTAAAATATTTTTAAGATTATCTCAAAATCTATTTTTATATTTAAGTATAAAATTTTAAATTTCAAAAATGATTAAAATCAAGTAGATCTATAAACATATGAAAATCTTAAAAATGGACGGTGTAGGTAATATGTTGTAAAATGCACTATTTATGAGACTTAAAATCTCTTTATTTTTTATGGTCATACATTTCGATGTTGAGATGATCAATCAAACGTTTTTCAACATTAAAACTACCTTTTCCGATGGGTTTTTGAGGTGCATCCGTAGTTCTACGTTATAAGGTTGTATCCTTATATAAACTTTGTCCTTTGAGATGAGGCTTTGCTTTATTTTTTTTAAAACTACAAACCCCTCACTCCTAAAATGGACTCTTAAGCACTTTACCCATCCAACTTTTCCTAGCAACTTCCCACAAAAAAAAATCATGTTTCCTGATCAATACCCTTACACAAAAGGTTTTTGGATGCCAATAAAAGGAAACTCAGACCGAGACTGCTCATTCCAAGACGTCGAAAGGTATTTTTATTTTAAAAAAAAAAAAAGAACGGGTATTTGCTGACAAAAGTTGAGCGAGTAAATTGCGTAAAAAGTCGAGGCCTTTTTTTTTTTTTTTTTTTTTTTCGGCTTTTACTTATTTAGATAGGGCTGCAGCCCTATCAAACATTTTCTTATATGACAATATAGTTACCATGAGTCAAGCCGGAAGCAGAGAGGCCATGGCGGACGAAGGTGAGCAGGGGGTTAAGCGGAGGAGGGTGGGGTTATGGGGAAATGCTTTCAAGAGAAAGCACAGCTTCGTACAGTTGTTTCTGATGACAGGCGTAATGATGCTGAGCATGCGGTCTCTCGGCCAGAAATACCGCATTCACGACCTCCTGGAGGACACAGAGGCTCTAAGAGAGGAGCACCACCATCTCTCTCAGAGGATGGCCTCCATCGAGAACGCCTTGACTGATGAGGCCGCCCTAGAACCCACTGGCTCCTTCGCTTCCACCCTCAAGCTTCTTTTCCAGGGCTATCCTCCTCCTTCCTCCGAATAGGTATAGCTTGTCTCTCTCTCACTCATAGAAGATGCCGCTTCATTTAAAAAACTGGTCATTTCTGTGGAATCTTTATTGCTGATTTCAAGAAATGGGTAAGCTTTCTCATGGAAGATTGAGTGATGGGATCAAATTTTGAGTAGTTTGTTGTTTGTCGTGAGCCATCTTGTACTGTTGTGTTATTCACATATTGAATGAAAGGAATAGAAGCAGTCGGTGTTTATTTTATTATGTAAGCACTGGACTTGAACACTTTGTGTTTAGCTATTGTGAATTTCTGCATCTCTGATTCATAATCAATGTGTTGCTGATCGTTTGTGACTGTGAGCTTTTATTGTGGTTTTATGGATTCAATCAAGTGTTTGCGTTTTGGCCACAGTCTTTCTTGTGTGGTGATGGCTTACATTCAGGTTGATTTCTTGTCCTGGCATGGGGGTGGCTTTGCCTGCAGTTTTATGACCCTATGTTTGTATTTTTTTTTTTTTTAGGGACACTTTTTTTTTGTTCATGCACAATCAGTTTCCTCCGTTTGTTAGGTTTGCATGACCTTGCTTAATATACCCCAGTCCCAATGTATGCAATGGATTACAGTGCTCATTTGAGTTTTATCTCATTGATTCATTTTGTCCTACAGTCCAGTTGCATGCAAACAACGAAGCATCAATTAATTGTATGAATCATTTAAAAAATGTTTCTGTTTGTATTTACGATTACAGCAAGGAAGATTGCTTACATAATATGAATGAGTGTTATTGTAGTTTTGTGTTATATAATGAAGCAATCAACATATAGCATGAACCCATTATAAAATGGTCACGATATTATAAGATTCCATTCTATCCTCATTTAGGACATCATGTTTCTCCTGGAGGATAAAATCATGACTTGTTCTGTTGATGCAAGAATCCACTTTAATTAAGGTACTAATATGAAGTCGTTCTGGTTTTCTCAAGAAAGGCATGGGATTTGAGACAGATGGTTCATCATGTTAAACAACCAAAAAGCATGGATCTTCCCATTGATTAGGGCCTTTAGGGGTATACTTGAACACAGCTGACCATGATGAGGACTTAGCATATGTTAGATGTTACTCTTTTTCTTTTTAACAGGTGTATTAAATGTTAGTATTATTAATTGATCAAATAGAATATTTCTCGACAACATTCAAGGACAAGAGGAATCAGCAAAATATTTTGCAAGAGAAGCTGGTATGAAATTTCCTCCACAATGAATAGAATACAAGAATTTCAAAACAGTCAAGCAACTTAATTCTAAACGAAATATTGTCAAAACCCATGATTGAAATTACCTAATCTTGAATAGGAATTAGTCACTCCAAGACCATCCTTTGAAGTTACATGTGCCATGAAACACATGTCTGGACCATGTCAGGCACAAAAGGGGTCATGTGGCAAGGCTATTTGTCAAAGTTTGTATATGGAAATCTTGCATAGTTGTCTTTTACTGCCCCAAATAATAAAAAAGAGTTGCAGATGAAACCAGTTTTAGCACTCATAGGACAAAAACCGATGTAGAATGGATGTCCCTTCACTTGTGCAGGGATGATGGTTGCTGCACATGTGGCTGCTTTAAAACTTCTATTTGTTTTGTTTGGTCTCGAATCTCTATTGAACAAAACCTAGTACCTTGAAGAGCATTCACACTGTACCTTAAGCAACACGAAAGAATCTACATGACCCTTGTGAAGGTGAAAAAACAATGACTAGCCATGAACTTTTGAATTGAGGGCTTACATACATATCATGAGATATCTACAAATGTTGAGAACCAAACCTTGGGCCTAGTACCTTGATAGCTTTTGGCCCGGCATTTATGAAACTAATGATATTAAAGGCCCACATATACACAGATTGGTACTTTAGGAAATAATACTAATGTCTGTTAGGCATAGTCAATAAGTAAAAACCTAAATAGAAGCAGTGTTTTAAAATGCGGCTGCATCAGCCGGGATGCGCTCGCATCCGCATCGCGAACTGGCGCATATGCGCTTTTGACAGATGCGGGCGCATATGTGCCGCATTATGGCCGCATCCCGCATCGCGCCGCAACATGGCCGCATCCCGCATCAGACCGCATTGCGCCGCATCTGTTTTTGTGGAAAAAATTTTCTATTTTGCCCCTCAAGGAGGGGCAAAATGGTCTTTTTGTAGTTCCAAAGTTTAGGGAAACTGTTTGGGGGGTTATTATACTCCCTAAACGAAGATTTCCAGCCACTTTTGTGGCTTTTTTTGCATCAAATCGAGGGGAAAAAAAAATTTCGTGAAATTATTTTTTTCAGCAAATCTTTGATTTGGCGGTTGTTTGATCCTTGGATGTTCATTTGATGCCTTTGATTGTTGATTTGGGGATGTTAAGGTGAATTTGTGATAAGAAATTGGGGATTTCAGAATCGTAAAGAAATCGAGCACTATTTTATAGAGTCGGTAACTTTTTATTCCTTCTTGTACAATAATACTGTTATACTTATTTTTGGGGCAATGTCTTCTTCCCAATCTTCTAGTAACAAGGATCCGGCTTGGAAATATGCTAAACTAAAAAATCCGAAAGATAGAAATTGTGTGATATGCTTGCTCCGTGGAAATACTTATATGGGTGGTATTTTTCGACAAAAAGAGCATTTAGCCGAAATTTTTGGGAATGTAAGAGCATGCCCACAAGCTACATATGATATAAAAAAGGAGATTAGAGTGGATAGATTGGAAAAGGCTAAAGAGGAAAAAGAAAAGAAAATAAAGGAATTACTTGATGATATGCAATTATTTGATGATGTTGATGATGATGATGATGATATGTCTGAAGTTGCGATGAGGCAAATGGGTACTTATACTCCAACCTCAAGAGAGAGGGTTATAAATATTGGTGGTAGTGCTGAGAGAAGAACACCTCTATCTAAGGGGCCAATGGATTCTTTTTTCACCCTTAGCCCCGATATTGTGGTTCAGAAGAGAGAAAAAAACAAAACAAACCACAATTGATAATAAATATAAGACAAAACAAAGGAAGTCGGTATGTAAGTGGGTTGCAAAATGGATTTACATGGCTGGCATTCCTTTTAATAGTATAACTCTGGATAGTTTTGCATATATGGTCCAGGCAATTGGGCAATATGGCTCAGGACTTATTCCTCCTTCACTACATGAGGTTAGGGAGCTCTTGTTGAAGGATGTTGTATTTAATGTGAATAAAATTTTGATTTCTCAGAGAGAAGGGTGGGAGAAATATGGGGCCACTATTATGTGTGATGGTTGGTCCGATGGGAAATCAAGGGCATTCATTAATTTTTTGGTTAACTGCCCAACAGGTACTTTTTTTGTTAGGTCTATTGATACATCAGACAAGTCACATGATGGTACATACTTATCTAGCTTGATGGATGAGATTATCGATTTTGTTGGGGAGCAAAATGTGGTACAAATTATCACTGACAATGGTGCCAACTATGCTGCAGCTGGGCATTTCTTGACTTTGAAAAGGAAGCATATGTTTTGGACTCCTTGTGCAGCTCATTGTGTTAATCTTATGCTTAAGGAAATGGGTACAACATCTTTATTTAGTGGGGCGATTTCAAGAGCTATGTGTGTTGTTGGATTTATTTACAATCACACCATAGTCCTAAGCATTGTGAAGTCTTTTACAAAGAAGAGAGAATTAGTAAGACCAGGTATCCCTAGATTTGCCACGTCATTTCTCACTCTTCGAAGCCTAGTCAAGCAAACTTGAGAACCATGTTTGCTTTAGAGCAATGGAGTCAAAGCAAATGGTCAAAACATAAGGATGGGAGAAAGGCTGAAAAAATTATTCTGAATACGTCTTTTTGGAGTCAAATAATTATTGCATTGGAGGTGGCTCGCCCTTTAGTGAGAGTGCTTCGACTGGTTGATGGTGATGCGAAGCCCACCATGGGCTACATACATGAGGCAATGAATAGGATAAGAACTGAAATAAAAGATGTTTTAAAGGATGATGAAAATATGCGCAAGGCTATACTTGAAATTATTAATAGGAAATGGGATACCTAGCTTCACAGGCACCTCCATTCAGCCGGTTATTTTCTAAACCCATCTCTTCACTACAAGCACCCATCCATTGAGTCAGATCCTGTAATAAATGGTGGGTTCTTAGATGTGCTGGAGAGGTTGGTGCCAGACAAAGATATCCATGATGAGATCCAAAACCATGAATTGATTAAGTTCAAGTTAGCCTTGGGAAACTTTGGGAGAGATATTGCCACTCGAAATAGGGACATTACAGATCCAGGTAAAGGCCAAAAATAATCTTACTGGTCTCTTACTTTATGTATAGTTCCATTGTTTATTTTATACACTTAATTTTTAATTATATTCTAAAAATAAAATATTATACAGCTGTATGGTGGGCATTATATGGAAGCGAGACGCCAAATCTACAACGTCTCGTTATTCAAGTGTTGAATCTCACATATAGCTCATCTGATTGTGAGCGCAATTGGAGTGCATTTGAGTATGTTAGTCATTTACTCCTAATTCCTTAATCCTTATTTCTTGAATTCAATTTTCTAATCTAAAATCTAATTTATTTGATTTCAAATTTCTACCACAGCTCCATACAAAAAAAAGAAATAGGTTGGAGCAGAAAAAGTTGAATGATTTGGTTTATGTGCGGTATAATGAGCGGCTTAAGGAGAGGTATGATAATCGCACGAAGCTCAACCCTATTCAATTATATGAAGCTGGTGGTGATTACATAAGTGAGTGGACCATGAATCCAAGACAAGAGCATGTGTTTGAAGGTGAGGATCTTACATGGCTTGATGTCGAGCTAGCAACAGGGGCTAATAAAGAAGATTGACCTAACACTAGAGTAAAAAGGAGTAGAGGAGTTGCGGGGTCTAGTCGCACTCGCACATTAGCTTCAGAGGTTGAGGAGGAAGCTGACTCAAAGGAGACCGATGAAGAAGAATACATGGTGGCCGTCGAGGATGATATTGATGATGCGCTTGACGACTCTCAAGATAACTTGTCTGATTGATATTTGAAAAAATGAAGTTCAAGTTTCAAAATTGACTCTCAAAATGGATGGTTGTATTAAGTTATTATTTATTAACTATTAACTCTTCTTGAGCTTGACTTTTGATTTGTATTTTGTAATATCATTATTTTGTGCTTATGGTTGTTTATGGTTGTGCTTAATTATAGTTGTGCTTATGGTGTAAATTTGTGCTGATGGTTGTTGATTGTTGAATGCTTTATGAAGATGCTTTCAAGTTTCTAGTTTCTATCAAGGGATAGTGGATAACTGGATACAAAATCTATGACAGCTAATAGTTTTGAAGTTAATCATTAAACTAAAATACCTACTATCACATATATCACCTTCATAGTTTTTTTTATGTATTAACTTATTTTTTTAGATTTTTTTTACATTTATTGATCGCATCATCGCGATGCACCTGCATTCGGGCTGCATCGAGCCGTATTTTCCCCCCACCGCATCAGGGCCGCATCTCGCATTTTAAAACACTGAATAGAAGGACCCAGATGAATTAAACAGGAAATGGAGAAGTAATTAATAAATGAAGAAAATAAGAATGGACAAAAATGCCCTTCAATAATTTGAACATATGTACACATTTTAATTAGTTCGGGAAATCAGTGTCAATAGTGGTTAGCAAATCAAGATGGTCCAAATGTCACGTGTATAGACAAATTTGTCTTAGTCACTGTGCCCAAGTTCATTGCGAAGGAGAAGGAGGCGGTACAAGATAGATAGTAGGTATAATTTTTCAGAAATGGTGTCGATCTTTGGCAAGGCCCTTGTTTTTTTAATGATTATTCATGAGCTTTGGTAAGGCTGAAGGACCTGAATTAATAATTAGGTAGGAACAATGTGTGGTTGTTTGTTTGAGTATGGTTACTTGTGACGTAGTTGGCTCGGACTGGAGAGGTTGAGTATTTGTATAGGTGAGTGAAATTTGGAGTTGTTTTACACCATTAGATAACTTTGTGGTGGGGATGGATACTGGCGGGGTGTTCACTAATGACATGTTCAAGTAATAATAAATAGGGAAAATTGTAGAACCCCCCCCAAAATGAACTTTTTACACACTTTACCCTCCACTTAACTTTTCTTAGCAACTTCCCACAAAATTAACCCTATACAAAAAGTTGTGTTTTTTTTTTTGACGAAAATACCTTTCCATCATGTAACAAATTATTTTCGGATCCCAATAAAAAGAAACGTCGGACCGTACTTGTACAATGCCGGACTGCTCACTTTAAAACACCAGATTGCCCTTTCAAAATGCGGGACCGACATATCAAAATGCTGGACTGCTCCTTCAAAATGCCGAACCGCAAATTCAAAACGTCGGACCGCCCATTCTAGCAAAAAATAATCGTCGGACCTCAACCATGAAACTCCAGACCGGCCATTTCTGGAAAAATAATCGCCGAACCGCCTGTTCAAAATGCTGGACCGCCCTCTCCAACGAAAATAATTTGTTATGTGAGGGAAAGGTATTTTTGTCTAAAAAAAAGAACTTTTGTATGGGGGTATTTGCTAGGAAAAGTTGGGTGGGGGGGTAAAGTGCGTAAAAAGCCCATTTTGGAGTTTTTTTTGAAATTTCCCCTAATAAATAACTAATGATAAGCGTTTGAGCAGTTAACAGACGAGCCAATTAGGAATGGATGAATCAATTAGGATCCTGGTCGTGGGTGACTCCTCAGTCTGTCCCCCAGTTGTACAAGTCCTTCCTGCCACCATGGTCGAATGCTAGGATTCTACTTTGGTGTTCCTCGGTAGCTGCAATCCTTTGGGTATTATGGCAGGAGAGAAACAGTAGAATCTTCTGTGGGGAGAGAGCCACCTGCGAAGTCCACAAAGAGAGGTCATTTCCTTGGTGGGTTTTTGGGCTAAACGCAACAAAGCTTTCCACCTTTACTCCTTGGACTTTCACCACAACTTGAAATTGCAATCTTAGTATTCCCACCTCTCTTCTTACAAGGAATCTTTTCAAAGGGGAAAGACAGTTGTTTTGGAACAATATAGTTCAAACATTGATTTTATGAGCACCTCAATTCCCTTCTACCTTTTAGATTATATTTCTGAGTTATATGGTTGCTTGGATGAATGAGGACATTTCTCAAAAAAAACAAAAAACAAAAAAAAACAAAAACAAAACAACAAAAAAAAGGGAGAGAGAAAATTGCACTTCATTCTCTGAAGAAGGGCCTCTTAAATGAAGGGCAGTCCCTGCCTTGGTTGCTTACATGTCTCTTGCTTCAGCGGATATTCTGTTGATGTTCTCTACTGCTAGAGAACTCTTTTTCCCATCAATGCGCAGCAGTGGAGAAATCACAAGTCGAACCACACTAGTAAGAGGGAACAGAAATGAATCCCACAGATTCACAATTTTAAGAATGCAATATTCTTCACTGCTTCGTAATTTTTCATTTATTTATTAACAGGTATACCAGTTGGGATTCTGTATCACTCTCTATAACACTGTCTCAATCTTTTCACCAGAGCATGTAAAGTTTGGTTTTTAAAGTTTTATATCTTCGTTATGGAGATAGTATGTCATAAAAGTAGGTTTCTGATCATGCAAATGTTTGTCGGATGATAATTTATGTTATTATTGATGACCAACTACTTTTCTATGGCGTCTTTTTGACAGTAGACTGGGAGTTAAAATTTATGAAAACCAATGAACATGATAGTGAGCAAGTTTGGAATGTCACAATTTCTGCTGTTTTTTCTAGATTCTGAACTGATGTAAACATGCCATATTACATGCAAAACCTTGTTCCAGCAATTAGGCATTGCTGCTAGGGCATTGTATCATTGCGCAATGAAATTGAGCCGATGCAGTCAGATGCAACAGATATATGAGCAAAGCTAGTAAGATTGCCTTTTTTCTTTTTTTTGATCCATCAGACCACATTAATATGTCGAGGCTTTGTTGAGTGTTGGGCAAACTTCCATTAAGTGCTTCATCCCAATGTTATTAAATTCGGCTTGCTTCGGCCGAAACCTTCGATTTTCCTCATTCAACCGGAGAGAGGCGAATGCTTATCCTGAAACTTAGCTTTGCACTGAGCCGAAATTTTATGTGTTTTGGCAGATGATGCATATGATGTTGACAAGTATTTTTTGAAAAGGTAATAACTTTCGTCTTGACAAGGATTGACTTTGTACGTATATGAACTGATGACACGCATTGGTCTTTATCACTTTATACAAAACCACAAACCAATACGGGTATGAGTTAGCTTGGGACTGAGACAATTTATTGAATAGCGGTTTGAATATTTCGATGAGGTTTTTTTTTGAAGGGCCCACCAATATGTAAGTCGAAATTATGTTTTGATAATTTTTATTTTGTAACAACTTTATTTATTATTGAATTTTTTATATTTATTTTAAAAAATTTATAAATATTAATTTTAAAATTATAAAAAGAAAACCCGAAATCTTCTCCTGAATTAACCAAAACACCGAATTGTTTCATTTGTCAAACAAAACCGTAGCAGACTCCGAAACGAACTTGACAACATTGCGTCATCCTGTTGCAAATCCATTCAAAGATTGGGGATCTAAAATTTGTGTATGCATAAGGGCGTTAGATGAGATTTTTCTTTCGGATGAAATGGTAGATCAAAGTTTTGGGGCAAGAGCAAGAAGCAGAGAATGATGAGAGAAACTTACTGTTCATCTTTATTTATTGATGAGAAAAGAAAGAGTGGCTATTCTCTCACTGATTAGAACGCGAACTTCTCAAATGTCGAATTTCAATTTGCATGTATCTCTTGCAGATCATGGCCGACTGGGGAGTTTTCAAAAGCATAAGGATAGATTGACAAAATAGTAGTAGTCCTCCCCAGCAAAGATGCATCATGGATGTTGATTAATTTACAATCTGGATCCCCTATGTCCTACAAAGTTCTACATGGTTTTCAGAAATAGTTATCGAGCACTATTACTGATCTTTTGTACGTAAATGGAGTGGGCATATCAGTGAATAAAAAGTTGGACACAGGTAGGGACTTGTTAGGATCTCAATCCCGAGTGGCACTAATTTGGACCAATAGCATGCGTACGTGATTGATGTACAATCACATAATCAATGCTGGAAATTGATTTTTAATCACATATGCATGCCATTGGTCCAAATCATGAAGAATTCTGATCTTCATTGAAGCCCACCTAAAAAAAATATTAAAATTAATTTTTAAATTAAATATAATTACCAAAATACCACGTGAATCTTTCAAAGATATTTTGATCATTTTATTTTATTGAAAAGATTTTTTTAAGAATGCAAGCTTAAGAGAGGATTGGATGTCCAAATTTTGGTTTCAAAATATTTTGTAAAAAAAAAAAATTTTTTAAAAATAGTGCAAAAACATGACATTGTGATTGAGATCATCTTGACCATCCATTCAGAATGAACGATTCAATCAAGGGAAATACAAAGTTTTATGCTGTAGAGCTTGCCCATAAAAATAAGCATTTAGAAGAAGAGCATAACCGGTCCCCAATCGTATGTTTCACCTCTGTCAGTTTCTCCTTTGATCATCATGCAAACTTCAATATAATCTTCACTTAGTTCACGACACGGTCCGATATTGAGCTTCAGAGGGTGCAGCATGACTGACGAAGATTGTACACCCACTACAGGAGCAGCTTGCATAATGTTTCGACCGCATCTTTGGATTTTTTATAACAGTGACCAGCCTTCAGTAGCAGCAAATAGGCTCAGAACATCCATCACCCCCACAGTTTCGGAGTGGTACAGTTAACCCAATTTTTGTGATGTTTAATTTGTTTTGCAACCATTTGCCAGTAACATCCCATTAATATTGTACTTACTGTATGTAGCACAAATATCACGAGCTAGTGCGATTGATATAAGAAAAATTTCATAGAGAACGATGAATATGAATAGTGAATTCAAGATCACCTATCTTATCATACTCGAGAGAAAAATTAAAGAGGCTTGGCATTAATTTTGTTGGAAACAAAAAGGATAACAGTTGATGACCCACCAAAATCTAAGAACCGATATTATTGCATGCTCAAAACTGCCCATGCACACACACAGGCCAACGTCATCTTAAAAATGCACAAGAATGCCGTATGAGATGCTGAAATCCTCGGAGAATCTTTCTTGATTTACATGAATCTTTTTTCTGTATTAAAATGGAATCCAAATAAAAAACCAGAATAAAGGCACACTTTCATATAGGAAAAAGGAAGTGGGGAAAAACGCAGAAAGAAGACATCCCTGAATTACTCACTAAAAGTATTTCATACAATGCTTGGAAGTCTAAATGACCAAAAAGGTTCCCAGCTTTAAGATTTTCCGCCAGACTCAGATTCATGTCGGCGGCGAATTTCACGATATAACATTTCCATGAATTCCTGTCACAGAGAGCAGCTAGTTTGTCAATACCATGAAACTCACATAAAACATACAATCATCTGAGAAACCATAGACTCCAAGGTCATCAATGTGAGAGGGACCACCGTAGGGATCATGTGCTCTCTCTCTATCTCATCTAAAATGATGGAAAGAAGAGAGAGGGACCACCATTGGGAACATGTGCTCTCTCTCTCTCTCAAAATTTAGATTTTGAAGGCTGGCTATTATCCAAAAGAAAATGTTTGTACATAGTCCTTGAGGGATTATCGTGCACTTTCCCCTGAAGAGTGACAATAGTTACCTGAGCAAGACCCTCTTCATTAAAGAGATCTTCAGGACCAATTTCTAGACCAGATAAATGGCAGGTATTCTCAACCATAGTTTGGAAAACATCCCCAGCCGCATCAAGGCGCTCAATTTTATCAACCACCTGCTGCAAATCAACCTGTGTAACACATACATATCCAAAGCAGTTGAGTATAACCAGTTTCTAGAAATGCCTAAGCTAAACACAGCATAGCAGTATCTCAGATTATTAACTAGACAGTTTTCTTCCAGTAAATTGAGATGTTTCAGATTGCTAAAAAAAAATAATAATGACGAGCAGAAAAACGTGTTATTTTTCTGGAAATAAGAGGCACATTTATCATTCACCATCTCTAAGACATCAATGCAACAGAGTCACTAGCAAATTTGCGACCCAATATTTCTCAAAACACAAAATACATAAAAGTTGCTGATAAATCCAACGTGCTAAGGAAGAAGATGACGGAAATCATGTATGTACTCGGCTGTCAACAGAGTTTCAAAATAAATGTCAGATGTACCAAGTAAAGGTACAAGAAAGAGTTCCAAGATATACTTTTCTGGCTCAGGCTTGAGGAGAATTTACAACAAAATCTAGTTAGTGAATCAGTTCATTTTGCCATATTCATCCCTGACCATCACTTTATACATCAGTTACAGACTGCAAAGCGTAAAATCCAATTTGTTTAAATGGCTTTTAAGCTTTCAGAAACAGGAAACAGAAAACATATTTTTTTTAACAAATTTGGAATAATGCCTTAGAAAATTGCAAGTATGTTTTCTCCTAGAAGATCAACCCACTGAGATCGGAATGCCAACCTGAGAAATTTGACTGCCCTGACCACTTTTAGTGGCTGAATTTCTCAGTTCTCCAGATAGTGTCTGCAGCTCTCTGTCAACCCCCTCTGAAGGAACAGGTTGAGCAGAACCTTTGCTGAGGGCTTGCGCCACAACAGGCATCATCTGGTTAAAAATTCCCGACAAGTCCATCCCTCGCCCACTTCCTAAACCTGAAAGCATGCTTGTAAGATCAGGGCTACTGTCTTCCACCTGTTGAACAATTCGATTAAGTGCATTCCTCATTGGAGGACTTTGAGAGAGTTGCTCCAAGGCATTGCTTAGTGAAGCCACTGGGACACCCCCAGCTTGATCTGAAAATCGAGAGAGAAGATTCTCCATAGCAGGGCTGTGAATTAAGTCAGACATTACGCTCGCGACGTCAATTTGTTCACCAGAGCCTTGTACCCTAAACGCTGCATTTCCAGGGGCTTGACCCCCAATAACAGAGGGCCTTGACATCGAGGGACCACTTGCATCAGCAGCTCTACTTGTATTGGACGCCCCCTTTGTCGCAAGTGCCTGTAAAATACTTTGTCCTGTTGATATTAAGGATTGTTGATTCTCATTTGCATTGCTAGTTTCCACTTCCTTGGACTGTTGCTGCATTGCTGGCTTACTTCGCTTCTGACAAAGCATTAAGCCACAACCAAAAGCATCAATAGCAAAAGGAAATGACTCAATCCACTAAGGGCAAATCTTAATTCAAACACCTTCAGACAGTGAAGTTCAAGAGCCAAAACATTATATACTATAAAAGACAATTTCCAACATGAATAAGCCAAATTGTACGTTCTACACACCTTTGAAGGCAAAGGCTGTAACCCACCAGGTCCTAATCCTAGTGGAGCTGCTTTTGGGCCAGTCGATGTGGATGAAGATGTCGCAGTTCCCTGATTGTTTGCTGCATCTTTTGCAGAGTTAGTTTGCTGCATCAAAAAAAATGCACTGGTTCCATCATCATCACGTTTTGGCTGGCTACCATCAAATTGAGGCTGAGGATGAAGAAGAACCCACCCATAAGTGTGCATCTTTGAGGGAAAAATCCAGAGAATGACAGCTTGATGCCTCAAGCAAATTAAGAGGTTTGAATGCTTTACAATGTAGATGCCCAACAAAAAAAAAAAGGGTAAACCAGACAAGAAATTGTCATAAAAGGCAGACCTGGGGCTCCTCAACAGCAGTAGATGTGCTATAACCTTCAGCAACCGTTTCAGTTCCGTTGACAGACACATCTTTCTGGCTCTGGTTTCCTTCAACATCAGAACGTGATGCTGATAACAGAACAGATGATGTGCCTTGACGACTTGAATCTTGCAATAGGATTGATCATAGAACGGAAATTAGCTTAAAATCTCCTTGAGATAATTTTCATTTCCAAACTGGACAATGAGTAACATATACCTGCTGGGACTTGAGATATCTGAGAATTTCCATCGATATTTCTAGCATGAGATTCCACCTGGGCTCCACTGGAAACTGTTAGAGAGGGTGATTGAGAGGGAATTGGCTGGCCGGCATTTGATTCTTGTGACCTTGCATGAAGAGGGAGGACAACACTAAGAATATGGCCGGATGCTTCACCAGGAGGACGTGAAGGAACAGCTGCAACTACAGTTCTCATAGGCAGTACATGCATGGCACCATGCAAACCAGCTTGATTCGAGTTTGTTTGTTCTTGGCTTTGTCGTTCATTAGCATGAGCCACATCACCATTATTCGCTCTTGGAGCAAACGACGACACTCGTGGAGAAACTGAGGTACCTGTTATTTGAACGTGTAAGAGCATAAGAACAAGCAATTGTAAAAGAAACTAAGATACGTAATGGATTGCAATGTGCAAAAATATTTTTTGCTGTAAGCAGCCACAGACATGGGTAGAAAGTCTAACCAAGCACCATTTTTTATATCCATCCATGAATTGTATGGGATTATAAAAATGTACGTGCACATGTGTGTGTGTATTTTTGAGAGAGAGAGAATAAAAGCTCCTCACCAGCATGTATATGAATGTTAATGTTTCTTTGTATATCACCAGGAGCAGCTGAAACTTGAATTCCAGCAGTGGCCTGAAGTGGAGCAGTGGAAGAAGCACCAAAGAAAGGGGTGGACTGGTAAGGTAGAGGCTGCCAGACAACCGCTCATCAGTACATCAAGTGGATGAAGTAAAATAATTTCTAGAGGACTGATGATTACCTGAACCATAATGGGATTTGGTCCAGACGGGGATATATAAACTGCGGGCCCAGCATTCACAACTGCTTCAGCCTATAGTTTTTACATACAGTAAATATAACTTTTCCAAATGCTCAAAAGTGAATTGAAAGCAGTTCTTAGACAAAGAAATTCATACAGGAGATTGCCCCATCCGCAATGTCATAATTGTGCGACCAAGCTCAAGCAGAAGAGCCCCTAAATGGTGCGTATATATTCCAGCTTGTATCGCTTCAGCCTGAATCTGATTACGCACTACTGGATCGTTAACAGCAGCCTCACTTGCCAAACGACTTGCAAGATGCTGCAGATTTCCACAAAAACAATGAATAATACTATTCCTACAAACATAAATGTAATTCATTGGCTAAGGTAATTTATAACAATGTAACATTACTCATCAATAATCTCTTGGAAAAAATTTTATCGTGGTACACAATATTCATCTCAGATAATTATAGAAAATGCAATTAAATTTTCTGATTCTAAGACAAGAAGGTGCATAAGTGTTACGTTTATTCTGCATGAAGCCTATAAGGAAAGAAAATAAGCTCTGGAACTTTATCGGGTTGTTAGTTGCCGGAACCTCGCACTCAAAGTAAATAATTGAGAAAGGACAGGAGGTTATTGTGGAAATCAACGGTGGCTGCCTCTTTATGGGCCATTTGGATTGAATGAAACAATTGTATCTTTCATGGAGAGTATTCCTCTTGGCAAAGCACTTCCTAAAGCTCAAATATTAAGTAATGTTTTGGGTGACCAATAACAAGTTCTCCAAAGGGATATCCACAGCTGCCTTCAAACAGAATTGGGAGGCCACTCTCCAGCTCAATCCTTTGCGTCCCTCCCAAGTAGCTCTCTGGAGACCTCCTGCATAGGGCACTCTTAAGCTGAACTTCAACAGATGTTCCCTGGGCAACCCAGGGGCATCGGGAGTCAGTGAGATCCTTAGAGACCACCTGGGTTTTACAGTCACCTCCCTCTCCATGCCTATCAGGCATTCCGACTCTACGGAAGCGGAGACGAGAGCACTGCTGGAAGGCCTTAAACTTATCCACCCCCTAAATATTGAATCCCTTCAGATAGAAGGAGATTCTAGGAATGTGATTTCCTGAGCCTCGAGCTCTTCTCCCCCCCCACCCCTGGCATTTGGCTCTTCTTTTTTATGAGATTCACCATCTCTTGTAAGCATATTTGGCAGGAAGGGAATCAAGCTGCTGACACCCTAGCTAAAGAAGTAGCGACCATGGAAGACTCAGATTTTTTGGGAATGGCATCTTATTTTGGGTTGCTTTCTTTGTAACCTTCTTTAAGAAGACTTTTTGCGTCTTGTTTATTTGCTTTCCTTTTCATTCGTTCTGAGGAGCTTCCAGGTTGTGGATAGCCCTCTCTTTCTATCAATTTAAGGTTAACTTCATCAAAAAAAGTTAGCAAATTAATGGAAAACCTAAATTAGAAGTAAGAAACTACTGAAAGTATACAGAGACTGGAACAGAGACAAAGGAAATGAAGCAAGGCATCCCTTTAGATTGGTCAAAGGTCTTCTAAAGGCATCCCTTTAGAGTGAGAGAGAGACAGAGGGGGGGGAGGGAGTGCAGCAAGTTTTGCTGAGAGGTCTGAGACAATAGGAAAATGCAGCAAGTTTTGTTACTAGAATGGCACTTGTATGTTTACAATCTGCAATACGATATAGTTATCAACAATGAAATATCGTCTAAGCCATATTTCCAAAAACTATTTGGGAGATTGGGACTTATGAACCAATGGGTAACTGCATACAACAAGAGTGAAAGAAATTCGCTGGATATTCTTTCCAGAAGTCATATTTAAAACTAATTGAACTATATCCTGATGTCTGGTGTCAAATGAACTACCTTAACAGTTTGATTGTGAGGAGGGTTTTCATCATTGCCACCCTCACACGTGACTTATTTTCTAAAAGATATTCATGTATACTACTCACACAGCAACACAAAAAAGCAACAAAATACAACTTCGGAACCTTGATATGTTTGGAGGACACCGCACCTATGGTAGGATCAAGAACATATACAGAGTAAATTACAAGATACAACTTCAGAAGCTTCATCTGTTCAGAGGGCAGACCACCTATGGTAGGGTCAAGAACATATAAAAGAGAATTTGGGTCTGGGATGTGGGTATCTCGTTTGACATTGACGGCGATGACAATTGCAGTTCTACTTCCCAGCTTCAAAACCCACAAATGACCTAGCCAAGAAAAGTAGAAGAGCATTCGCATCAACCAGTGGTTTAAAAAACGGATCGGTGACCCGGATCGGGCACCCCCAAAAACCGATCCGGATAGGCGAATCGGTGATCCGGATCAGGAATCGGGCCGAATCGCTTGGATTAAGCTTTCAAAAAATTCAAAAAAATTATTAAAATTCATTATAAATGTTGTTTTCTAAGAATCCAATAAGAAATGGGAGTACTACATTATTAACTTTCATTGTTTTCATCAATTTATGAATATCGAGATGTTCTTTCTCTGTATGAACTTATGTTGACCATTAAATTTACAGCACACAAAAGAAATCACAGAATTATCATGGATTAAGTATATAATCATATATAGACTACAATAAAGAGTTGACTAAATCGATGAAAAATTGGCCACTAAAATCTCGAATTGGAGGAAAACCCTAATCTACTAAAAAAACTCAAATTATTACAACCTAACTAACTATAATATTATATACCAACAATATTTTATAATTATTTTATTATATAAATAACAACAAATCCAAAATATTTTATAATATCATCTAATTTAAAATGTATTATTGACAACTGTAAGAAAAATAGTACACTACATGATTTATAATACAAAAATTAATAAAATAAATAAATTATTTAGTTATCAATGTAGAAATTATTAAAATGCGTACCAATTTTTTTAAATTTTTTTGGTTTCTAGAATAAATTAGTGGAAGAGATTGTTAGTAGAAAGAGAGAGATTTAAAATGGTCTCATTGTATGAATCCTATCTTTAAATTAATATTACTAAATTTATGTTAAAGACCATCATGTTATAAAAATAAAAAATATAATTAGACCATTTATTCCTAGGTTGTATTAAAAAATACCTTCTATTTTTTGAAAAAAAATACTTATTGTGTTATCTTTTATTTTTTTTTACAAGAAAAATATGATACTTGTTGATTATCTTCTTCTTCGTTTTCGACAAAAGAAGAAGATGTGCTACATTTTTTTTTGCTTGTTGTATTACTTTTTTTTTTTTTTTACAAGAAAAATAAAAAATGATGCTGCCAAAGTACATTTTATTTTTTTATGCCTTTTGTTTTATTGTTTTGCAAGAAATACTTATTATATTACCTTGTATTTTTTTACAAGAAAAATAAAAAAATGTTGCATTATCTTTTTTATCTGTATCTTGAAAAGCCTTTTATTTTATATTTTTTCTATTTTTTTACAATAGTATTTTCTGCCTTTGTTTATTTTTTTCACAACAAATGGTATTTTTTTTACAAGAAAAATAAAAAAATGTTGTTTTTTTTTTTTTATCTTTATCTTGGAAAGCCTTTTATTTTATATTTTTTCTATTTTTTTACAACAGTATTTTCTGCCTTAGTTTTTTTTTTTGACAACAAAAAAATTTTTATTGTGTGCTAAGGGGTTCGAACTAAAAATGTTTTTTGTTGTGCGCTAAGGCTAAGGGGTTCGAACTCAAAAAAAATTTTATTGTGCGCTAAGGGGTTTGAACTCAAAAAAATTTTGGTTGTGCGCTAAGGGGTTCGAACCCTAGACGTCCACCGCAAAATCCGTGTTGTGAACCAACACGGCCTCGTCGCTTCATGTGATTTTAATTGATTCTATAATAATATCCATTCAAACATCTTGCTTTAATGATTTTTTGTGGGAATTATCCCACATCGAAGGATGAGCGTCGCTTGGTTCTCAATAAAGTCCTTTGTAATAGATATTCTAATGAGCGTGTAGAAAAGCAAAGGGGAAGACATGTGAGGTGAATTACCATGTGTTGCTCCCGTGAGGCGGCCAAGTGTTGCTCTCGTGAGGCGGACACGTGTAAACCCAAAAATTACATATTTTTTTGGTGAGACTCGCGATTCACTACTGGGAATCGCCCGGTTCTCTCTAGACACGGGCGATTGCCGGTTTTTTTGTGGAACCGGCTTGGTAGCAGACGATTCCCGAGTCGAACCGGGCGAGTCCGGCTCGACTCGACGAGTTTTCAAACACTGGCATCAACCATTACTGACTTGGGGATTCTCTGCACGTTATATGATAGGAGAACAAAGTAAAAGTGCTCCTTTGAGGACTATTAATCCTTTGTTACAAGTACCCCAGCCTTTTTCTTCTGAAGATCATTGGCAGACAAGGACCCCGAGCTTAGAACAGGTTTCCACTTCCAATAGTAACACTTGGTTTTCACAATCTTCACCCATTCCTCCCCCCAAATTTCTTTCCTAGGCATTGTTGTTGAAATGATAAGTACTAGATAATCCTATCATACTATTGTTTTTCTTTTGGGTGCAGTTGGCATACGGATGCATCTGTTGCTGTAGAGGTAAGGTGCACCTTCAAATTTTACCATGGTATATAATTTTGATGTAAAATGTTCTTAGGATTTATCTCAAAATCTATTTTTATATCTAATTATAAAATTTTAAATTTCAAAAATGGTTAAAATCAAGTAGATCTATAAACATATTAAAATTTTGAAAATGGATGGCATAGATAATATGTTGTAAAATGGACTATTTCTGATACGTAAAATGTTTTTATTGTTCATGGTCATACATCTCGATGTCGAGATAATCAATCAAAGGGTTTTTCAACATTAAAACTACCATTTCCGATGGATATTTGAGGTGCATCTGTAGTTCTACATTATAAGGTTGCATCCTTATATAAACTTTTTCCTTTTCTTTTTTATCATTAAGACACTTGTAAATATAAAGATAAAATATTATGAAATATATAATATGAACAAACGTAAAACTTGCATTACGATATGTGTTAACTCAACATTTCCCTTGGAGCTTGATGTTGCATGTCAAGTGCCGATACTTTAACATATGTGAACAACAGGGGACACTGCAGGTGAATCGAAAAGTGGCATTAATTCATGTTGGAGCTTGATTCTAGAACCTCTTACATGGGAGCCCCAAATCTAACAATCCACCACTTCATTTTATATGTAATAAAAGAAGAAATTATATTAAAACTCTAGTATTTTATTCAAAAAATGGCTTTACCAGACGTGTCTCATCCAATTGCCTTTTTAGGATGTTGGCTTCTTCAAACACATATTAGACACAACAGTTGTGGTGGTATCCATGTAACACTGATTATGGTATGGTATATACATGTATTGATGCATCTAAAACATATAATTACGCGTTATATAAGCTACAATATATATTATATCATCATCATTATCATCAGAGCCTTATCCTAAATCATGGGCCACAACTCAGTAAGACCATAAATCCCCTAATCTTTTCTCATAGTGTCTATCCATGACTGCTTGGACCAACCCCTTTGCCCTTTTACAGCCTTCTGCTCAGATCAAATCACACGCCCTAATTGATGTTGTATTAGGTCTACGCTGCACATGGCTAGCAAACCTAAGTCTACTTTCCCTCATCTTATCGTCTATTAAAACCACACCTAAGTTCCCTCCCTCAAACGGCTTCATTTTGAATGTTGTCCTTTCTTGTCTTGCCACTCATCCATCTCAACTTATCCTTTCTTGTCTTGCAACAATATATATACATCCTTATCATCATCATCAGATCTTTTTCCCAACTATTTGGGGTGAGCTACATAAATCCTGGTCTGCCATTCCCCTCTACCAAGTGCCATACCCTCAATGAGATCATAAGTCCCCATATCTTTCTTCACTACTTCCAACCATGTCCTTTTGGGCCTACCCCTTGCTTTTTTTGAGCCTTCCACTAGAGCGAACTCGCACATCCTAACAAGTGCACACTGGATCTGAGTTGTACATGGCTAGCCCACATAAGCCTACTTTCTCTCATCTTATGACCTATTGGAACCACACGTTCACACCTAAGTTCTCCTGAATGTATTCATTTTGAATTATGCATTACGACCCATAGAACAAAGTTAGTCTCACGAAAATCCTATAGAACTTTCCCTTCAACTTCATTGGTATGCGGTGATCACATAAAACTATGGTTGTACATCTCCACTTTGCTCACCCAGCTCTAATTCTGTGCGACATGTTTCTCAATCTCTCCATTTTCTAGAGTTATTGACCCAATATATCGAAAGTGCGTTATTTTTGGTACTTTTTGCCTTCAACCTTAATTACTTCATCGTCTCTACTATTATTACTAAACTTGCATTCCATATATTTTGTCTTAGTCTAGCAAATTTTAAAACATTTTGATTCTGAAGCATCCCTCCAAAATTCTAGCTTCGTGTTGACTTCGTTTCAGGTCTCATCAATCAAAACTATATCATCTGCAACCGCAAATAACATACACCACGGTACCTTATCTTGTAGGTGCCTAGTTAAGTCATCATAACTAACACAAAAGGTATGAGCTCAACGTTGACCCCTGATGTAGACCTATTGTCACTAAAAACGCATCCATCTTTCTACTAACTATTTGCACACTAGTTAACGCTCCCTTGTACATATCAATCACCAACCCAATATAACATCAGGAGACTCCTTTCTTTTCCAACGCCCACCAAATTAAATTTCGAGGTATTCTATCATAATCTTTCTCTAGATCAATAAAGACCACGTGGAGGTCTTTTCTCTTTGTCCTAAAACGTCTCAACCAGTTTTCTAAGTAGGAAAATAGCCTCAATTCTGGACCTCCCGGGCAGAAAACCAAATTGGTTTTCTAATACACTTGTTTCATGCCTTAGTCGTTGCTCAATCACTCTCTCCCATAGCTTCATAGTGTGGCTCATAAGTTTGATCCCTTGATAGCTCACACAACTTTGTACGTCTCCTTTGTTCTTATAAATAGGTACCATACTTTTTCTCCATTCTTCTGACATTTTATTTGTTCTCAACACCTTGTTGAACAACTTGGTCAGCCAATCAATGCCGATCTCCTCCATGCACTTCCAAAGCTCTATTACAAAGCTCTATAGGAATACAATCTGGTCCCCCTTTCTTATCTTTATCCTCTTCAAAGCTCCTTTCACTTCTAATATTTTAATCCTACGAATGTATCTATGACTTCACCCCTCATCTATGCCAACGGTTCCTTTTACCATTGTGTTCCTATTGTGGTCGTTACTTAATAATTTTTGAAAATAAACTCGCCACCTTTCCTTGGCCTCTTCATCCTTCACTAAGACCCTTTGATCCTCACTCTTAATGCATTTAATATGGCCTCAATCCCTACACTTTTTCTCTCTCATTTTGGTAATTTGAAGAAAACTTTTTCACCTTTTTTTGTTCTCAGTTTACTATATAGATAATCATATGCCTTAAGTTTAACATTATTATTTGTATAGAGTTTTTTTAGCATTTTTATACTTTTCTAAGTTTTGATCATTTCTACTAAATTGCCAAGTTTTATAACATAATTCCTTTTTGCTAATGGCTTTCTGAACCTCATCACTCCACCACTACGTTTCTTTAGAGGAATTTCTTTTGTCTCAAATTTCTCCGAAAACTTCTTTGCCACTGTCTTAATACAGTCAACCATCTCATTCCACATAACAATGACCGCATGTTCAGAGTTCCATATCCTTCTTTAACTCATTTATCCTCAAATAAGTATATTTTTTAATTTTTTAAATTCCACCACCTAGTTCTTGGACACCTATTAATTTTACCTCTTCTCTTCCATCTATTTATGCATAAGTCCATAACCACGAGCCTATGTTGCATAGACACAAACTCTCTCCTAAGATAACCTTACAGTCTTTGCATGATAGGATATTTGTTTTCATATTTATGTCATGGATTTTTGGAACATTACAAGATGCATCCTTGCTCCCTTTATCCCTGACCATAGCAATAGCCATATCCACATGATCCTTAGCATCTTGGTGAAGAGGGTCTTGGATCAGCGTTGGGAGACTAATGTGGCACAAACATGGGGAATCTGTATGGGAAAGAAAAAGGTATGGAGACAACAAAGCTTTGGCAGAAATTCCTCTGTTTTTAGAAGATAGGTTTTACTTCTGTATGGGAAGCAGTATCAAGGGAACTACCATAAAGCAAAATTTTCTTCTTCTTGAATAATCTACCATGGGGCAAAGATCAAAGATTGAAGGTTTACTTTTTAAAAACCTTCTTTTGTTATCTCTCATAGACGTAAAATCGTAGTCACTTCCACATTTAAAAGGTATATATTTCAAAAAGTGCAACAAGAACTCATGTACTTATTTATTTATATCAAACAATTTTCAGCGAGCCCTTAATGACAATGAATAGCCGATTAATAGCAAGCCTTTGATTGGTTCAGATGGCTGGTAGAAGTAAAAGAGCATACTTGCAAGAAATGGCCAATGTACGCTAGTCTTAGATAAGGAATTTTGGCTTAGTTGTACTAGTTTGGGATGTTTGGATCCAATTCGAGGAATAGTAGAATGGTCATCATTCATTGTAGTTGTCCTAATATTTTTTTGATAATTAAAATACCTAGTGATGGTCCTATCTACATAGATTGATTTAAAAATTATAAGGATCATGAACCACAGACTATATACAAGTGTTTGTTATGGTTCAAAGACAGCAATAGCATGTCATGAAGAAACATATCTGGTTCTACATTTCATATATGAGAATACATGTCGACAGTTTCATTGCATGTATACATAAATGCACCAATATGACTGAAAGCCCACATTATGGAAAAAGGAGAGATAAGAGTGTACCAAAAGTGCAGCTCCAGCACGACCACTAAGAAGTTGCTGCACCTGTCGAATAACAGCTCCCAACAGTTCAGGTGTTGGCAATCCTCTGGAATTGGAAAAATTTCCAGAACTTGGTGGACTGTGTGCACTAGAAGAAGGTGCAGGAGATGAAGACTGATGACTAAAGCCTGGATGAAACAGAAAACAAAATGAAATTTGTTAACCAATGGCCCAACTTAATCTTATCTTTCAAGAAAAAATGGAAAAGTTTATTCAACAATATTCACACCACTGAGCACGAATCCCTGCTCCATGCGACTCGTGAAACCAGAAAGTGCTGTCAGAGCATCTGGGATGGCCTAATATCAAATCAAAGACAATACCAGTAATCAGAAAAAGCCACCCGTAAGAGTAATATTTCAATAGAACAAAGGAATGTATTAGGCATTCTGCCAGACCACCAACAACACATAGTCGAACCCCCCAAAAAGCATCAGAAGATTTTTATATCTGAAAAATCTCAGCTCATTTCTAATCATGACAAAGATCATCTCGAATCCTTGATTCAAAAACTATAATTTAAAAAAAAAAAAAAAAAAAAAAAAAAAAAAGGAAAGAGGGAGCTCAAATATGCTCCAAACCAAATCAACCGACTGTAAACCGCACATCTGAGGGAATAAAATATGCGACCTGAAACTTTCAAATAAAAATAAAAACCCCTAACTGTGCTTTTTGGGGGCCAGACTGTTGTGAATATTCTAGTTTTTAATCTATTTCTTCCTGTATTTAAATCCCTGAGGACATTTTTGCCATTCCTTACCTAAGGGACATTTTTGTACTTCATTATTTATGTTATTGAAAAAAGGATTTAAGTGGGGCGTGGTGATCAGATCAGATGCCACCGTGACTCTATTTCTCCTCTTCTTGCCACATCACTCTCTCTCCCTTCTCTCATCGAGGTCTCCAACTTTCTCTTTCTTCCTAGGTATTGATCTTTTCTTACACTTTTTTATTTCCACCATACTAGTGTGCTATATTTTAACTGCCACCTAATTAAGTGGTCAAGCTAGACCATAGAATCTTTTCACACAGAAAAAAACAGTGAGTAGTGTCATCATCTCCCACAGAAATGATGCAGAGAGAGTGGGATCCACATGGAAAAGACAAGAACACAATGGTGGGCTTCCCCATCCATTTTATGATTTTAGTAGATGGTGATGATTTTACTAGATTTAGTCTCGCTGAGGGAATAGCCCTTGATCTAGCAAAATGGCAGAACATGATTCGTGTAGCAGACCCCAAATAGTCGGGATAAGGCTATGATGATGACTAGATGGTGATGATCCTGGGGATTATTATTTTTCCCATGCTTTTAAGGATTATAGTGAACTTCCCATAACAAGTCCTAAGGTTAATAAGAAAGAAAAGGAAATCTCACTACCATAGCTTGTAAAGGAACAGCCATTGCCCCAGGACGTGGCGCTTGAAAATATTGATAACCTGATGGGAACGGAAAGCTCGGAGGGGTATGGGCAGGATGGGCTTGGTTGGATTCTCGACTCCTGCCACTCGTATTCCCAGATGTTCCATTTGTTGCAGCTCCACGAGGAGCCTGACTAGGATCACTTGACTGAAGCACAAACAAAAGGAGAAAAGGAATGTAAGAGAACATTAAAAGAAAACAGAAAGAAAGGAAAGTTAAACTAAATGAAAACTATAGTCAAAGCACAAGTAAGGATAAAAACACAAAACAGACCCCAGTACTAGATGCTTGATTTCCAGCCCCATTGTTGTTGACAATCAAATTCTCCATTCCTAAAGAATTCAGCACTGCTCCAAGTAACTGTCAAACAGGCCCAAGTATATCAGAAATAAAACATTTTTTGTATGTTGTATCATTGATAGCAACAAGCTTTTAGATGTTCTGCATTGAAAATGGAGTCCACCAAATTTTCCAAAACCAAAGAGTTAAGAAACTGACCCGAGAAACATCAGGTACCACATCACCTTGATCTGCAACATTGAAGGTTTCAAGAACTACACTATGTGAAACTTGTCCAGCCCTGTTATTGAAGGCAGCTGGAGCATCAGTACCTATCCATTATCAACAATCAATAATACCCAGGTCTTAGTAACTCGTCATCGAAACCGGCTTCCAATTCCTCGGATATTATAACCTATATGGGGGGCATGGATGGTGAGCAAAAATAATTGATCAAGAAGTTGGTCAACTTTTGCATGATCGATGGTAAAAGAACGAAAGTTCGTGCACACAAATAAACCTTCTTTCCTCAAAAAAAAAAAAAACCAAAATAAAAGTAACTCCTTTACACAAAATGATATGCTGCACATTTACAATTGTTAAGGGGCCAATTACACATGTATTCTTAGACTTAATTAATTGGGTATCACTCGAAAGGCTATAACAAACAACATCCTAAAATTTGCTTCAGAACCTGCCTCAATTTGGGCAGGGTAGATAAACACTTCCACAATTTAGTCACCTCCAAGGAGGACTAGTGAACTTTAATTTCACAAAAATATATAAATACAAAAACATTTAGCCTGAGAGATGGATTTCAATAATCATGAAGCAGAAAAAGGCCAAACATAATGAGCCTGGTTCATGAGCGCCACATTTGGTGTTTTGGTCAAAGTGTCCAAAAGCATCAAATTCATGTTCACTATGTGGTCTACAGATCAAAGCAAAGCAATCTGATGACATCGATAATGACATTTGTGCACAAATAAGCAAATATTATAAGTGCTATTTTGTTATTTGCAATGCTAGCTAACATACTAAACTATATAGCTGCTTAAGGCTTCTCTGGGGATAATTTTTCATTCAACTAACAATCCTTCAGTAATTAGCAGATACTAAGCACACTCACGTCTGTTCTTGTCATTGTTTTAACTTCAAGCAAAATGTCCAATCCACCCATAAAATTTTTGAGTGTCAGCAATATATAAAATGAAGGCATTGCACAAAATAAGAGATCCACCAAGATAAATTCCAATTTTATGCCTTCTTATGTAAATTATGATCCCAAGGGCCCAAGATTTTCAGACATGAATTCGCATACAATTTCCTATCTGCCATCAGACAATTTATGAACAGCAAAATTTACACTGCTTGCTCGACATTTTTCAACTTTTTCCTCCAAATTACCCCAAAATGAGTATTTTGCGGGTGGTACAGGAATAGGGTGCAAAGGGAGGTCACTTAAAGCCTGTCTTCTAAAACAACTTTTACCTGGTCAAGATAATCAAAAAGCCGTTCATGTGCTACCAAGAGGTTTGTAAAGGCAATGAGCAATAAAAATCAATATTTATTCTTTGCTAAATCAGAGAATCATCAAGGCCTTAGTTACTTGGATCTCCCAACATGGTTCGTGATGCTGCTCTGGAGACAAGATGTTGCGCTACTGAATGGGGATCCCAAGCCAAGCCATGTTCTTCATATTTTAAAAAAAAGGAAGCAACAATGCATATCCATTAAAAAAATATATAATTGCAAATCAATAAAAAGAGAGCAATAATTATTCAAATCCATTATCCGGTAAATTTTTCAAAGGAAAACAGATTCTTAAATCCGTATAGATCACAAAGAGAGAGTTGTAAATCCAATGCTCCCAAAATCACATTTAGTGGAGGGAATAATGGGTCCAACATTTGTCACTCAAGCTCCCACATCCAATTCTCCTAAAGAACATGCGATGCTTAATTCTTTACAGTATTAACACTGCCAGCAGGGGAAAAAGGAAGCCTCCCGAATGGACAAAGACCCTAATTAAGAATGAACAACAGTGATCTTACAAGTTCAGACAGACAATAAGGGTATTGGGCAATAAGATAAATTCAAAAACATTTTGTGTAGGGATTCATCTAGGATTAGGATAAATAAAAAATCCAAAAGAGCTCAAGAGATTCTAGATAAAGAAATATGGGACAACACTCATACCAAATTCGATTTGATTCAAACTTTTGCAAGAGCCACAACAATGGATTAGCTTCCAGGACCCTCATGCACAAAAATATTTGTCATGTTTGTAACACAAAATGTAATTACTAACTAATAGCAAGGCAGTATGGCCAAAATAGAAGAGCGAGGAGATCCCTTGGAATTACAATAGAGAATGTTCACATGTAGCATCTTCTTGAAGTTCTTTTAAGCTAGAAGGATTTACAACTCATCACAAACTAAGCATAGATCTCAGTCAACAAAAAAGTCTGCACATACGTGTGTTGTGTGTGGCTCTGTGTGTGCGAGTGTGTGTGTGTGAGAGAGAGAGAGAGAGTCTCACGGTGTAAAGATGTGCTTTGGGCAAGCCAATGCATGTTCCTTATCTAACAAGAAGAAAAGCAACACGAGCTCTGTACCTCTGTGTGTGTGTGTGTCTGTGCGTGAGAGAGAGATAAGAAAGATAAGAGAGAGAGAGAGAGAGAGAGAGAGGTCCACAGTGTAAAGATGTGTTTCTTCTGGCAACATCAGCCCATGCATAAGCCCTATCCAACAAGGAAAACTGCCCCATCCAGTAACAACCACTCCTCAACATCCAATTTCCCAAACACACCACCACATAACTGAGCATCCCATATAAGCCGTCCTAAGTAAAATTTTATTACAGTGAACATCTAGCCCTTCAGTCTTGGCACTTTGATTATAAATAGAGCAAAGCACAATAGGAGACACCAAAATCAATGTAACATGTTAGTCATGTGACAGACAAAATCACATATCACTGTGGTTAAAATCAGTCGATTCCTATGGTCCTACAATTCAAAACATGCAAATAAAAATCCACTATCCTTCCTCAAGCATGCACTTTTATAAGCAATCTATAGTAAAGCAAAATTATGCAAGTACTCAGATTTCAGAAAATAAAGGACTAATGCAACCATTAGTTAGATAAGTAGAGCAAATGCAACCATTTATATTAGTAGAGCAATAGATGCATTAAAACCTCTGCTAGCCGCATTCTCACCAGCACTGCCAGATGCAGTACCAGTTGAAGGTTGTGATTGAACTGGCTGTCTGACAACTAAATGTAGTGTATGCCCGTCCTCTAGATCTAGGCACAGTTAAGAAAAATACATAATAATGAAAAATCAAAGGAAATGCAACTCAAGAATCAAGACACAAATTTTAATATAACACCAACTACAAAGTGGAATCAACAATGCATACATCTTTACCAATGTAACCTCAGGAAACAACTCCTCAAATCCTCACTACACCACATGTCAGCTACAAGCAACACCTCCAATTTCCAGGTATAAATCTCATCTCTCCCCAACATAATTATCCAATTCATCCATCCTCATCATTTCATCATTATTAACAAATGATAATAGATATATCACTTTCTTATTCTGGTTGTCCTTTTAGACACTTCATATCCATTGTGGCTGTCATTCTTCAAGCACATTCCCAACCACCATTCCATCCTCTACTCAAACAGGACCCACTTCTTTCATAACTCATAATCAAGACTCAGGAGAAAAACAGGACACTCCAATTGGTTTTGTTTTCCTTTCAAGAAATGCATCACCTATAGAAATAACAAAGCCTCCTACACACCCCAAAGCTCAATATCAATGGTAACTGCAAAGGAAATCAAGTGTAGTGGATGTGAACTTTCCCATGATGATCAAAGGATAAACTAACAGAAGTTACGTACAGGGTTTGGAACCAGTCATGCTCTGAGGCCTATCCTCTTCTTATAAAAGCTTGTTATTATTTACACATTCTTGTTCATGGTAGAAACTATGAGTAAATTACAAACCAATCATCAACGACGCCACCCCTAGACATTATTAGATGGCCCCAAAGGGGTGTTCTATTCCTTGGACATTGAAAATGCTTATAGAAACAATGAATTTTTTTTTTTTAATTCACAATGGACTTGCTTTCCTAAATATTATCAAAAAGATTGAAAGGAGAACCATATTTCATGGACCAAAATAATTATATATTATCATGTTTAGAAGGAGCTTCATTGCAATGTCATGCATGGGGTACCCAACGAAGGGCATTGGTGTTATTTGTGTACCTGGGAAAGACAACAATCAATAAAGTAGAATAAGAAGGGGTTGGTTTCTAGGACTTTTAGCCATCCCAATAATTAGCTATATATATTTGTATCCTTTAAGAAAGATGAAGACAAGAAAAGCTTTAGGACTAGATGGTACACCAATAGAGGTTTGCAAGTACATGGGAGAGATTGGTATATTTTGGTTGACCAAGTTATTGAACAAGATTTTGAGAACAAAGAAAATGCCAGATGAATGGAGAAAAAGTACTTTGGTACCTATTTACCAGAATAAAAGGAACATATAGAGTTGTGCAAACTATCGAGTGTTCAAACTTATGAGCCACACTAGGAAATTGTAGGAGAATGTCATTGAGCAACAACTACGACATGAAATTATCAGAAAATCAATTCAGATTGATGTCAGTGAGATCAACCATTGAGGGTGGGTATTTTCCTACTTAAACAATTGATTGAGAAGCTTAGGGAGAAGAGAAAAACCTTCACATGGTCTTTTTTGAAATAAAGAAAGTATGTGATAGGGTACCTAGTGAGATAATTTGGTGGGTGCTGCAAAAGAAAGGGGCCTCAAGATGATATATTGACATTGGTTAGGAATTTTTATGAGGGAGCACTAAATAATGTGAAGATAACTAGTGGAGAGAAAAGTAAGTTTTCAATGACAGAAGGCTTGCATAAGGGTTCAACATTAAACCCATATTCTTTATTTTGGTTATAAATGAGTTCACTAGACATCGACAAGATGAGGTCCCGTGGTATATGTTGTCTGCAGATGACAGTTTTCATTAATGAGACAAGAGATGACGTAAACGCAAAGTTAGAACCGGGATGCTTTAGAATCTAGATATTTTAAAAAAAAAATAGTCAGACTAAGAAAGAATATATGAAATGCAAGTCTAGTAATAATAGGAGCTTATTTTGTTCATAACATATAGCCAATGAGTACCTAAAATATATTATTTTCGATATCTTGGGTCGATAATCCATGAGAAACAAACGGTGAGGAAGATGTTGCTCATAGATTTAGTGATGGATAGATGAAATGGAGATATGATTTTGGGGCCTTATGTGATCGTCACATACCAATTAAACTGAAGGAGAAGTTCTATAAGACTGTTGTAAGACCAATCATACTTTATGGGGTGTTAAGTACTCAAGAAACAAAATAACCTTATGATAAGCGTAGTTGAGATGAGGATGCTGAGATGGATGAGTAGCAAGACAAGGAAGTCTAGAATTCAGAATAAATACATGCAATAAGATTATATTATATATATATATATATATATATATATATATATATATATATATATCGAAACACACCAGCAAAATTTTCGGATAGACATACAAGTAGATCATCTATTCCTTGTTAATTGCCTTTCATATGAGTAATCATCTAAAGAAATGCAAAAAGGGAACAGCTAGGTAACAAGATAGCATAATTTCCAAAGTACTACAGCAGGTGACAAGTCCCAAAGCTATTATTTTTGCCTCAATATACTTCTTTCAAAGATAAAAAGAAACAGCTAAAACGAAACTGCTAGAAGGACTCAACTATACTAAATTAAAAGTCTAGGCTAAGCTAAAAAATATACTTGAAATTACAAAATTAATAAATTAATGTTAGACAATAATTTCCATAAAGGAAAGTCACAAGGATTGTCCTTGACATCAAAATAAACAAACATCCAAATATTTACTTTCTGACAGATAACGAACTATATGATAGCAAATATCAAAGGATGTACAGGACTCAGACATGATTGAATATCTGAATAATGATTTTTTACACTTAGAATACAGCAATCGCAAAATAGGTCCCACAGAAACTGATAAGGGAGGATACTATATTCTGCAAGGTGATGATCATCCTTTATGACCCTTCCTCTGAAAATAAGTCGTTGCTGTGCTGCAGGAACACCAATTCCACCCGCAATTTGTTCTTTGAAACTATACACAGTTATCTGCAAAAAATTAAAAAGAACCAAATAATTAATACCAGAATCGTAACGGTTATAACTGTCCACATACACATTCTAACTTCTTTTTTAAAGAAATAACACCATATTGCTAATAAGATATTTCTAAAAATTAATTCTGAGATATGAATTAAAGACATGAGCAAAAGCCCATTAAGGAGAAACACAAGCCTCAAAGGACCTCCCATGAATCATGTTAAGTTCAATGAAATGTTTGAAAGCATGCCCAAGTCAACTTGATTAATCCAAGTCAACAGGCAACATCCTACTTTCAACCAAAAGTCAGATTTCACCGACTCTTCAGAGAAGATTGGGTACGTCAACTATTTGACCCGCTGAACTTCCCATTGCTGAAAACACTCACCCAGTTTTTCAAACTTGTGTGCTTGTTTCCCTTCTCTACCTTTTGGAAAGGGGGCACAAAGCCAAAAAATTTGACTCCCAGCATTATTTCAAAGGAAACAGAGGGTCCATCAGGATCCAACTGAGCCCATAAGGATCCAACTGACCCCTTTTGCTCCCACTGCTGCGTATCATACTAAATATAAATATTTTGACATACCAATACCATTTACCAATTTAATGTATTACTTTGTAATTTATTGTGAATCAAGATACTAAATAAGTATAAAAAAAATAAAAGACACCTCTCATGGTGCATAAAGTTTATGAAAAGTAGATATGGATGCATTTCCACTTCTTTTCAACATTTTTTAAAATCTTTCCAGAAAATCAAAAGAATTAAAAACTTGCAAAGTTGCAAGTTAATCGCTACCATCTGATCAATTTCAACCCACTACAATTTGATCAACTTCGTTATTTCTCAAGTTCACTAGTCGATCATTGTACATGTCGCCCCCAGTGCGCCAGCATTGAAGCCTCCTCCCAGTAACATGTTTCAACCTGATTTCTACCATAATGCATGCCTGTGATATGAGGGAACATCTCCTCAAGAAAGTAACCACAACCTAGCAGACCTTCCAAAACTTCACCATTTCCCATGACCAATGAAAAAAATGAATTGCCCTCCGAAATACTCAACCATGTTATATCCTTTTCTATATCTCATACGAGCTTCCTTTTGTACAACCATGGCAAAATTAAATACCCTACAGAGATTCGTTTTTGGAAAGTGTCCCCCACTAACATTTTCACCCAAGATGACATTCCCTCCCATCCATGTACCTTCCTCTTAAAGATTACATAAGTCAGGATCATAAGCATGGCACAATTCTTAGTCCACACACGCATGCACAACAAAAGAAAAGGAAAAGATCCAAAGAACATTCAAACGTCTTCATGAATCCTTTTGCAACATCCACAAGCATTTGAAGAGAGGAAAGATGTAATATCAAATGGAAAAAGAACCCTTCATGATTGTATCTCCTGCCCAAATATAGCACTTACTCCTTTAACCATCAAACATTTGCCAAGTATTCTCCAGAAAAAGACTGCACAATGTTCCCAAGGAGCTCAAAAACATCGATCTTGAGCACATAAACAAAAACTCTCACCCCCCTATACTACTTTATCAAGATTTTGAAATAACTTTAAGATCAAGTCTAGCCTCAAAACCCATGTCTTCCTCGAAGTTGCTACTTGACCCTAAACATGTCATATAAATAACAAAACACAAAACGGAAGGGCAGGAGTCATTTCATTAAGCATCGTGGATGTGAAGCATACAAACTCATAAGGAGCTGTTTTAATAAAGCTTACCAAGTTCGATATCAATGTAACTACTGTAGTTTTTCTCATCTTCTGAAGACCTCTTTCTAACAATCAAGGAGGCAACGAAAAGTGGCGATTTTTATAGTCCTAAGGGGGCTTTGTGAAAGGGTCTACAATTTGGGCAGGTCTCTTCTTTCTTTTTTTTTGGTTAGATAGGGTTTTTTTTTTTTTTTGGTTAGATAGGTTGTTGACTGTTCATGAGCATAGAAGCCGAATTCAGAATGAGTAAGAGCATAAGTACGCATTTGATGCAGCACAAACCAGAGAAGGTGATAAAAAAATCAAAAGAGGGGGAATGCAACAACCATACAAGGAGCACAAAAGCTCAAGAACTCAAAAGTACTTACACAAATACTTTAATCAAAATTCGTCACCGATTTTTCATCCCCATACAAGACCTTCTATAGACTCAGTTCCCATATCTAGATGCTCGCAAGAAGTCCCCATATATTGGAAAGTTAAAACCATCTAAAACTACTCGAAAGTATCTATTAGAAATAGAAAATGCATGGGCAATAAGCAAAACAGAAACCAAGCACCAAAGAGACCAATACTCTCTTCCGAAACTACCTCTATGTTATGGAAAAATATACTGTCCCATATCCAGTAAAGACTATGATTTTTTCAAACCCCATAATACCCCCTCCCCCCCCCTTTCCCCTCTTCTTTCTCTTCTCACATTCAAGATTGGTCCTTGAGTTTTCTTTACCATAAATTTCGGCAAAAACTCTTCATCAACTTTCTATAATTACCTTTTCAAAACCCCTCTAGTCATAGATGCCATCTCCCACTTGTCATTTGGTACAACCCTAATTTTGCTTTCCAAGGTCAATCTCGAATATTTCCGGCTCTAATACATTGTCCAATTCGTTATCATATCACAATGTGGATAAGTCATAAATATTTTCCTCGATTTCCCATGCAATACCAAGACTTGTTTTCTGATATCAAATCTTTGTATTATTTCATAAAGGGCTCCAAAGTCCATGGTGGGGGGTAGTTAGTACTTGGACTTTGACTTCCGATGCTACCCCTTATGACTTTCCTTGAGGAAATTGTGTACAGAGAAGATACTCAAACGCCTCCTTATTTTGGGTTCACCAACTTCTGTTTCCACTTCATCACTCACTTCGTCTAGATTCTCATTATATATAGGATCACCAAATATGTCAATAACAGGTGATTTAAATTTACAATCAAAAAGACACTCATAATGGATTCTCTTATGAAGTTCTTAGAAAATATACGCAGTTGGTGCAAATCCTATGCACTCACCCAACAGGCCTCCGGGGTTTGTAGCTCGATTGATCACAAATCAATCAGCCGATATGTCCTTTGGGTCAAGTTTGCCATCGATTGCACTAGGGTCTCAAGGGTCATATGCAGCTCTCAAATCTCTAATCCACCTCAAATGAAGACACCATAAGAATCAGAGAGGGCAAGGAAAAACTCAAAAAAGGGAGAGTGCAATGGCCCTAAGGGACGTCAAAAGCTCAAGAACTCAACGTCCTCACACAAATACAATAATCAAAATCGTAACTGAATTTTCAGCCTCAATTCAAGACCTTTTACAGATTCTATTCCAACCTCTAGAGGCTTCTAATGAGCCATAACCAAGTCCCCCATACATTGGACAGTCAAAACCACCTAAAACCACTCTAAGTATCTAATAAAAGAAAGACAATACACAGGGAATAGGCAACAGAACCCAAACCCCAAAGAAACTAACACTCTCTTCCTAAACTACCTCTGCTTATTTTGTACAAAAACATAACCCATAAATTTCAGCATAAGACTATGATTCATCATTCATCATATAGGTGACTAAATATACCAAATTTAAATAGTAACAAGTACAACTAGCTTAGGAATAACTATGCAAAAGAAAAAAGCACAAATTGAAAGGATACCATGTTTTATTTACCAGAAAATCTAAAAAGAAAAAAGACTTCTTGTTATATAAGTTCATTAGTTGTTGGATAATAATAAAAATAGTGTAGGCATAATAGTAAACAAAGATTTTAAAGATAAAGTAGTTAATGTCCAAAGAATAGGTTATAGGCTCTTATTAATTAAATTTGTATTAGGGGAAGAGATAATTAACGTAATTAGTGCTTGTGCACCACAAGTAGGATTAGATGATAGAATTAAGAGACAATTTTGGGAGGACATAGATAAAATAGACCAAGACATACCAAATGGAGAAAGGACTGTTTTAGGGGGGCACTTAAATGGTCATATAGGGAAGGATAGTAGAGGATGTGAGGGGGTACATGGTGGGGGATATGGGTTTAGAGAAAGAAATGAGATGGGTGAGACAATTCTAGATTTTGCTATAGTGTACAACCTAGAAATAGCAAACACTTATTTTAAAAAGAGAAATAAACATTTAATAACCTATAAGAGTGGATCACATAAAAGCCAGATAGACCTCTTCTTAGTTAAGAAGGTAGATCAACCATGATATAAAGACTACAAGGTTACCTTAGGAGAGAGTTTAACTACCCAACATAGGCTCGTGGTTATGGACGTCTGCATAAAAGCATGGAAGAGAAGACGTGAAAGTAATGGATGTCCAAGAACTAGCAGGTGGAATTTTAAAATGAGAAAATAGATTTATTTAGGGATAAATTAATTTGAAGAAGGAAAATGGAACTCTAACCATGATGTCAATATAATATGAAATGAGATGCTTGATTGTATCAAGAAGGTGGCAAAAGAAGTTTTAGGAGAATCTAGAGGGAAAGGAAACTAGTGGTGGAGAGATGAGGTTCAAAAGGCCTTAGCAAAAAACGATCATGTTATTTAACTTGGCAGTGTGATAGAAATGATCAAAACTTAGAAGAATATAAAAATGCTAAAAAAACACTAAACAAATAGTAAGTAAAGGTAAACTTAAGGCATATGATAATCTATACAATAAACTGCGAGCAAGAGAAAGTGAAAAAGATGTCTTCAAATTAGCAAAAATAAGAGATAAAAAGTGTAGAGATCTGAACCATATTAAATGCCTTAAGAATGAGGATCAAAGGGTCTTGGTGAAGGATGATGAAGTCAACGAAAAGTGGATAGTTTATTCCAAAAATTATTAAATGACGAACACAATGGAAACATAGCAGTAGAAAGAGCTGTTGTTACAAATGCTGGCGGAGGTCATAGATACATTTGTAGGATTAGGAAGTGGGAAGTGAAAGAAGTTTTAAAAAGGATGAGGATAGAAAAGGCTTTAGAACCGAATGGTATACCGATGGAGGTTTGGAAGTGCATGGAGGAGATTAGCATTGACTGGCGGACAAAATTGTTCAACAAGGTGTTGAGAACAAAGAAAATGCCAAATAAATAGAGGAAAAGTATTGTGATACCTATTTACAAGAACAAAGGAGACATACAGAATTGTGCAAACTATCGAGAGATCAGGCTTATGAGGCGTACTATGAAGCTCTGGGAGAGAGTGATTGAGCAATGACTAAGGCATGAAACAAGTATATTTGAAAGTTAATTTGGTGTTATGTTAGGAAGGTCAACAACTGAGGCCATTTTTCTACTTAGACAACTGATTGAGAAATTTAAGGCAAAGAGAAAAGACCTCCACATGGTCTTTATTGATCTAGAGAAAGCTTATGATGGAGTACCTCGAGATTTGATTTGGCAGGTGTTGGAAAAGAAATGAGTCTCCAAACACTACATCGACTTCGTAAGAGATATGTATGATGAAGCGCCAACTAGTGTAAGAACTAGTGAAGCGACAAGTGAGTTTTCAGTAACAATAGATCTATATCAAGAGCCAGCATTGAGCCCATACCTCTTTGTTTTAGTAATGGACGACTTAACTAGGCTCCTACACAATGAGGTATCGTGGTGCATGTTGTTCATAGATGACATAGTTTTGATCGATAAGATTCACAATGGCGTCAACACAAAGTTAGAACTTTGGAGGGATGCTCTAGAATCCAAAGGTTTTAAAATTAGCCGGACTAATACAGAGTATATAGAATGCAAGTTTAGTAATAATAGGAGTAGAGATGAGGAAGTAGTTAAGATTAACGGCCAGAAAATACAAAAAAGACTGCACTTTCAAAATCATGGGTCAAAAATCCAAGAAAATGCAGAGATTGAGGAAGATGTTGCACACAGAATTAGAGTTGGGTGGGCGAAGTGGAGATGAGCCACTAGAATTCTATGTGATCGCCACATACCAATGAAGCTGATGGGAAAATTCTATAGGACAGCTGTGAGACCAGCTTTGCTCTATGGGGCGAAATGTTGGGCAGACAAAAAACAATATACCTTAAAATGAGTATAGCAGAGATGATGATGTTGAGATGGATGAGTGGCAAGACAAAAAGGGATAGAATTCGAAATGAATTCATTCGGGACCATTTAGGTGCGGCACCTATAGGCGACAAGATGAGAGAGAGTAGACTTCGGTGGGTTGGCCATGTGTAGTGCCAACCAAGTACAATACCTATTAGGAGATGCAAGTTAGTCCAAGTAGGACTAAAAGGGGCAAGGGGTAGGCCCAAACGGACGTGGTTGAAAGTAGTCCAAGAAGATATGGGGACTTATGGCCTCACTGAGGGTATGGCCTTTAATAGAGCAGAATTACGGACCAGGATTCATGTTGTCGACCCCAATTAATTTGAAAAAGGTCATGATAATGACGAATAATGATGATGAGTTGTTGGACTCCAAATATGCAGCAAGCGTTCTAGGTTTACACATTCAACCAAAAACAAAAACTTATTATCACATGCATGAGGCATGGGTCCAAGGATCATATGCTAAATTCAATAAATTTTGGGCGGAGATGGAAGGAAATAGATCATTTATGTGGATTTCAATAGCCATTTCACAATTATAACGAATGAAGTTCCTCTTAGTAGGGAGAAAAAGATCTTTTCTCCCCTCCTCCTCTTTCCACAACTATGGGTAATGTTTTGGACAACATTATGTCCTATAGTAGCAGAAGCAATGGGTTTGATAATATTTTCTTATCAAACTAGTTAATGATATTGCAGTATTATGAGAGGCATTAGTTGAACATGAAACTTATCACATGCCCTATCATACTTCAATACAATGTCCTCGCATACGGTGATTTCCAAATCATTAAGATTTAAGTTTCAGAAAGCCTAGTAGACCAGTCTGAAATGGTCGCAAGTGGACATGATTCCAGTATTGGATTTAATTAAACTGATTGTTCAGATGCTTTGGATTTTTATGTGATCGCCGTATACCAATGACGTTGAAGGGAAAATTCTATAGAACAACTGTGAGACCAGCTTTGCTCTATGGGGATGAATGTTGGGCGGACAAAAAACAATATACTCATAGATTGAGTATAACGGAGATGAGGATGTTGAGATGGATGAGTGGCAAGACAAGAATGGATAGAATTCGAAAGAAATCCATTTGAGAGAATTTAGATGTGGCATCAATAGGCGATAAGATGAGAGAGACAACTTAGGTGGGCTAGCCATGTGTGGCACCGACCAAGTACAGCACCTGTTGGGAGGGGTGAGTTAGTTCAAGTGGAAGGACTTAAAAGGACAAAGGGTAGGCCCAAAATGACGTGTTTGAAAGTAGTTCGGAAAGATATGAGAACTCATGGCCTCATTGAGAGTATGGTCTTTAATAGAGCAGAATGGTGGCCAGGATTCATGTAGCCGACCCCAATTAATTGGGAAAAAAAAGGCTATGATGATGATGATCCATACGCTTTGGGACACAATGGTTGAGGATTTTAAGTAGTGTAACCCTTAATTGATTGGGGCCATGCAGCCCTTAGTTGCACAAAGCTCGGAAAGTAATTATCATTTCCTGAGCAGTTCATAAAATCCTAATGAATCATTGATCAGTTCCCACTTCCACAATATTTGACAAGGAGTTCCCAATAAGGTGTAGCAGCTTGGAAGGGGAGCTCTTTCAATGAAGGTGTTTATCTTGGTAAATCCTTTCTCTCAAGTCAGTTGCCTGCTGACTAAATATGGCACCTATCAGTTCCTCCAAAAGTAGCAGCTTCTCCTAAGCAACGGCAAATCATAAGATAACAACGACCACCTTAGTAAGCCTTTGTATAGCTGCTCGAAGGAGGATCAGCTCCTCATCCAATATGACAGCATGAACCATGGCATGTTGAATTCAATTAGTTCTTTGCTGTGAATAGATGTCTTCCAAAGTTGATAGAATGTAAGTTAAATCTCAGGCCCGAATCCATGGATAAAAGGGGCCAAGGTTCTCAAATGTAGGTGTAAGAGAGTACTCATTTGTTGTGAGGGGTATGTAGCTTTTTGGTTTTGGAATTTTTTTTGCAAGGGGGGGGGGGGGCCACGGCAGGTGGGTCGTTTTTGGGGTGTTGTGGAATTGGGAGGGAGGCTTTTTTTTTTAAGATGATAATCAATGTGGAGCCTTATTGGAGGATGGATGATAATCAATGGGTCAAGCACCAAGTCTTTAGAACATGCATATATCTCCATGTCAATAAGATGACCAATTGCATGGCAAGCAAGTCATGTAAAATGTTGAAAACAAATAGAACGATTAGCGTTGAGGAACGTTCACTCCCCTAATAAGCATATACAGTGATGCATGTTTGCGAACGCGACAAACGAAATTCATGTTTCTTTCCTGAGGCATGCAAAAAAACGTGCAAAAGACATGCATGAAAGTCTCACAATGATTTTGATATATAAGAGGCTATAAGCCACTCAAAAGGCATGACAAGTTAACAACTACATGAATCATTACCACCTCTTAACCAAATGAGTTATACCCAAAGTATGTCCAGCCCAACACAAGGACTAGTCCAGTGCAGAGTGGGCTCAAACCTCCAAGTGAACTCAAAATTTCCTTGAAAAACAAAGAAGTGTCCAAGTGCCCAATACACAAAAGTGGAGACTAAAGTCTGAGAAAGGACACAAGACATGCAGGAGATTCTCCATCCCCCTTTCCAAAAGAAAAACAAAAAAAAGACAAAATATATATATATATATATATATATATATATAAAAAAAGAGGTCGCTGACCCAAGTTGACTCAAGTGCGTCTGAAGTTTCTCACCCAAATTGTGATACAGCATGGTATTCCATATATGACATCCAAAGTTACATGGGAAACCAAAGAATTTGTGAAACAACAACAAAAACCAAGATTTATACTAGAAAACAAAAAAGAAGAAGGGAAAAAGTAGGGCACCATCAAAGCCAAACGTAAAGCCCATAGCATATGAATGCATTGAGTGCAAGGTAAGTGACATTACATTTTTATTCACTCGGAAAGTGTAGATCTGAGAATCCAGCGTCTTGATGTTGACCTCAATGGTTGAATTAGAACTTTCACTTGCATTTTGGCTGGAGCTTGCATCTTCATTAACTTTATCATCAGCCATGCTATTACAAAAGAACATGATAACCAAAAACTTCATCACTCAAGTCATCAATTGTAGAAGAACAAGCAGATGTCAAAAAGCCAAAAGGACCCTCAAACAATAGCTAAAGTAAAAGACCAATCAAAAGCTTTAAGTTGCTCAAAACAATATGAGATTCACAAGAAAATGGAGTTAAAGAACATTGAATGTGTTAGAAGGGAGTAAAAACGACTTCTGGCATTACAAAAAACCTGTGGAGGAAACCCTCTTATATTAGGGAAGGAAGTCTAAAACATCCATAAATAGATCAACAAACACAAAAAAGACAAATGTAGTACCACAAAAAGTTAGAAAGGCATGAAATAAAATGCATGACTACAGGGTTTTCGTTTTCTTTTGGCTAAATTATACAAGATCTTCTACAAAAAGGAAGGCCAGCTCCAATAACAAAAAGGATCACCACAATGCCCAGAGCAAGGTAAACACCACATGGAAGAAGGATAATGCAGGCTATCTGCCCCATGAAAGTATGAGTTGCTGCCAGTAAACATTTACTCCCAAACAGCAACACAGCACCCAAAATTGGAAAACCAATCAGCTGCCTCATTTCCCTCGAAAAAACATGGGAGGCATACTATGACACATTCAACACTTATTGGATAAACAAGAGCACCAAACTCCACACCACAATGGAGGTTTGACCTACGCAAGAATACATCAGACAAGAATTTCCAGAATATGAAGGATGGATTTTTTTTTTTTAAGGACATTATGATTTTTTCTTTTGTAAATGACCTTATGGATGTTATTGAGGAATTTGCATGATAGAATGATTGCGAAGGTTGATGCAAATTCATAAAACTCATATGCAAAAGAGGAGATGTACATCAAAGATGTTAGGCTTAGGCCTGTAATCCTCAAACTGAACTACACGAACTTCACCAATGTTCACTCTACAAGGAACAATGAGGTTTTACATCTGATTTTCCAAATAAGGGTGTTTTCTAAAATTAGAGAATTACTACGTCCATGGGTTGCACATGAAATCACTTATTAAATATATTTAAATTCCAGGTTTGACTTGTAAAAAGCAAACAGATTGAAATTACTAAATGTTATGTGCAGACAAATCATGTGTGGATAAAAGGGGCAAGGATGGTGTTTATGTGCATCTCAAAAACAACATTCTATATCATGATCAATGGGGATGGAAACGGACATTTCGGGTTTTCCGCTTAAGGGTGACAGCACAGTTACCACATGGGAAGAGACATCCTACGATAAGGATGAGATTGGTGAGGCAGTAATTGGTTTCTCCAACGAGCCTTAATGGTAGATTTAGAGAGAACCTATCATCAAAAAGTGGATGACAAGAATGCGACTCCCAAAGGGGATTGTGACCAGAAAGATAAGTTTTGATGGAAGTACGATGCACTCTTTAGTTTGGCCAAAAGTAAGCCCTAGTCCATTTGCGCATTTTATTAGGACCGGATGAAAAGGATTTTCCTAGGTCTTATAGGACACCGATGAAAAGGATCCTTGGACTTTTTTGTGCATTTTTATTAGAACAACTGGATGACAAAGGGGGTCAATACCAGATTTATAACATTTATACCGAAAAGAGAGAGTTGTGAACATTTAGAAACATCTAGGATATTTGGCCTATAGGCCCAAACATAGAACACAGAAGATCACTGCAAAGTTCTGTTTAAAAAACAAGGAGGCCATCGATTATTTTCTTAAATCAAGAAGATTGCATAAAAGGAAAAGCATTAAGGGATCGTTTGCTTCATGTGAAACAGTTGGCTAAAGTGTAACAGAATTTCCTTGAAACCAATTATACAGGAAAGGATTTTTCAAGCCTGCTTGTTTCCTATGTTTACTAAACAGGTCTAGAAATCCGTGTTTTGTATGCAAATAAGTTTCTTATGTTTGGTAACTGTTTGGTAAACTGTCTTTCAGGAATTTGGTTTATAACCATTCACTATGATTTTTGTTGATTAGATATGAAGTCTGTCCAACAAAGGCAATTTACTGAAAACAATCCATCTGTAATATGACTAAAATTGGACAGTTCAGATCATAGTATGTACATTAATTTATTCATTGCTATACACTCTCTTGCCCCTCTAATATTGCAAGATGTTTAATAGATATTAATATACCTATCTGATATACCAATTTAATCTGAAGGATAATGCATATCAACATAAGATGGTGCAAACTATTCTAATTCATTTCAAAACATTCAACCTTAATTAACTGCAACTATCATAATTTTTCCTTTCAATAGAAATACGGAAGTTTCAACATACCATGATTATATTATATCCACCCCCAAAACGCACTACAAAGTCCAAAGTTCAGTATTAGGCTACTCAATGCACTTTTTTTAAATGATAAACTAAGACAATACAGATTGGCTATTACGAAGGGCAACTCTGTAGATTCTACAGCTATTCTTTTTCTTCAGCAACTCTGCTTTTAATCCATGTTCTTTACTAAAATATTCAAAATGTTCTTCGGCTTTGTTGCTAGTTGATCCATGTTGTTTCTTAAAACTCTCATAGCGTTTCTTTGCCTGCTTTGAAAGTGGGAAGACTTTTGATTCTTGGTAATATCCGCCTACAGAATTCTGACACTCTTACCAAGATGTGTACATTTGAAAACACAGTATAGTTAGGTTCAAATATCAAAAAATGTTATATTGGGTGCGATGTACTATCAAGTTCGAATAGAGACAAAGGGTTAAATGAATCAAACCAAGTCCAATCTATACAACTACAATGTCCTTGTCTTGAGTAATACAGTTCCAACACTACAGAGGAATGCATATAATCGCCATTTTGCACTAATTACTAAAAGAGACTCGTGGGATTTTGTTAAGGAAAATTGTTTCATGAAGGCTGGACCGCATTTCTACAATATGCGGTCCAGACGTATAAAGGATCCATCTTAAAGATGTATGCAAATAGGTAGTCCATGTAAAAACAATTGTAACCAACGGTCCAAATATTCTGTTACTATAATTATTATTTCTAGTTTTCAAAAAAAAAAATTCATATTCATGATCTCCATGGTAAAGATTATATATTCTCTAAAAATTAGGATCAAATTATATTTAAAATATATATTTATTGCCAAGCCCGCATTTCTACAATATGCGGACTGGTCGCATAGAAACCGTGTCCTTTTGTTAATGCCATAATTGTTTCTAGGTTTAATCTAAACAATATCCAATTCTTTCCTTCCTATTTTTTTTTTTTTTGATAAAGCTTAACTGTATTACTATAAAATGAGAACTATAAATTGGGTTTTATTCACCTAAGAATAATGATGACAAATTCTAGGTAACTTTTACCAACTAACAACACTGAATTCAAACACAAATATTGAAAAATCTCGTTTCTTCCACAAACTATAAACAATAAGGATTTCAGTTTCATAAATTTAAGCTCAAGACAACAAATTATAAAAGGAATTCTTGTAAGATAAAAAGGTATATTGATAAAAGTATAATAACAAATTCTGACTATTTTCCACGTACTCAAAAAAAATAAATTCACCCCAAATGGACATAAATTTTGCCTCATTCCACATACAGAAACTAGGAAACTATGAGTGACTTAATAGCAAAGGAAGATCACCCACGTGTTTATTCGACTGACAACACGACCCTGTTGTTGTTTTTCCTTGCATCAATATAAGTTCAAATATTATAGTAACAACCAAAAAGCAAAGAAATTACAAAACCATTTTAGTCAGGGAAATCAAACCAGAGTTTGGGTTTTATGGGCATAATAATAACAACAAACTCCTGGTATTTTTCACAAAACAACAACTGAATTCACTCATAAATAATGATAAATTCCAAGTTCCTTCCACATACTCTAAGCAATAAAGTACAGTGACTTCGTTTTTGATAAAGGTTAACTTTATATTAATAGAGTATAAGCATACAAAAACCACAGTAAGTGGTGTAGGCAGCCCACAAGTGGGTGCTCAGATTACAAAAGAGGTAGGGGAAAAGAAAATAAAGAAACAAAAAAAAACAACAAACCATAAAACAAAACAGGCCGTGACAGGAAAAAGAGGGGGAGGAATGCTGCTAGGGTGCGCCTTCGGGCAAAGAAGAGATACAAGGTAGATAGCAGTAAAACTAGAGAGAAGGGGAAAAAAGAAAAGATAAAGGGGAGAAGCAAGGGAGGAATGAGAGCCAGAAAATTGGGCTCTGAAGACGACACCATTGTTGAAAGCCATAGGACTATGGCCAGCAAGGAAAAATTCAGGCGTGCTTCCTGCTTGTGCTTCTGACAGAGGTAAGTAAATTATAAGGGATCACCTGCCTGGGAATTGGGAGAGAGAGGAAGAAGAGGAGAGAGTAAAGAGAGAGCACATGATAGGTAGGTAGAAAAAAAAGGAAGAAAAGAATGGGGGAGAGAGATTGCAGAAAGCAGAGTGAAAGGGGAGAGAGAGAATGAAGCATGGGAAAATAGAGAGAGAATTCAAAGAAGGAAAGGGACGGGAGTGAAGCGAGATGAAAAGGAGAGACGTAAATTCTTCCTGAGTGGGATGGAGAGGGCAAGAAAACGAGAAAAGGGAAAAGAGGAAAAGATATACGAAAAAAAGAAGTGACAGTGTCAAGATAAAAGCATATAAATTTTTTTTTTCTTTTTTTTCTTTTTTTATTTTTTTTCTTTAAATTACAGTAACTTTCCACATCAAGATATGACCACCCATCTAATTATACAAGTGATGCAATCGAAAAAAGTTCTTGGATTTTCCCATTTCATATATGTAAGCTCAAGCCATGGAGAATCAAGCCGAAACGCAGAGAAATAGCATAAAAATAATCGAAGAGGAGAGAGAGCACCTCAAGATCTCAAAATCCATCTGTATACAAGACAAACTTCCTTTTCATTCTCGTCAATAGATTCCCAAAATTGTCCCACCTCCCCACATTAGCAAATAAACAAACAATATCCCAATAATGGATCCCAAAGAAAGCCACAAATGAACCCAAAATTAAAACCCACCCAAAAATCTTCCAGTAATAGAAAATGGAAGCAGAAGCAGAAGCAGAAAAAAAAAAATGGCTGATCATACCGGACAGAACCAGGCGAACGGTAACACGGATTCACAGAGATTGGGCTTGAAGATGATCAACCTTCATAACTTCATGATGTGAGCAAAAAAAAGCTGAACAGGCTGCACAAGTTAAAAGAGGAGAGAGAGGTTGGGGAGATTGGGGATGAGAGAGAGAGAATTCTATCTAGAGCATTCGATGTAGGTGTTTAGATAGAGAGAAGGGTTTGGTTGGTACAGGGGAAGAGAGAAGAAGGAGAAAAGTGGGAGAGGGGCGTGACTGTAACTTCGCAGGAGGAAGGAGGATTTGGGTGGGGAAAGTGAAACGAAGGAAAAGCGAGGAAATGAGCTAAGGTGACGGGGTGCTTAAGAGAAATTCAGACTTCGGAAAAAAGATGTAGAAATTAAGAGCGTTCTAGTATGGACTATGGAGTATGGCGGTACTATGGAATATGGCCGTCAGTTCCGGTATTTCTTTTGGAAAATTGTTTCATGCGGGCTGGACCGCATTTTTACATATGCGGTCCAGAAAGTACAAAGATGGAAGATGGATGCAAGTAGGTGTTCCACCTAGCAACAATGAATATCAGCTATCTAAATGTTTTTTTTACTATAATTATAGTTTCTAGTTTTTAAAATTTATTTATTTTTTTATATTCATGATCTCCATGCTAGAGATTACATATCTTTAAAAAGTAAGTCTTAAAATCCATCTCAAAAATAGATTTATTAATAAGCTCGCATTTCTACATATGCGGGCTTGGCCACATAGAAACCGGGTCCATTCTTTTTGATATCTCATATAATGGGGGAGAGGATGGAAACGAGCCGGGTTGGGTCGAGTTTGGGCCCAAAAAGTTTATGGGACCCGAACCCGAAGTTATCATACCCATACCCAAACCTAACTAGACCTGGACCCAAGCAATAAATATATATATTTAAATAAATATATATGCATTATTTAAATAGTATAACTAAATATATATTTATATTTATATAAGAACACATTAAATATTTTGTATATTAAATATTATTTAAATAAATAACATTGTTCTGGCCGATCTGGGGTTAGGTCCACATGGCCCTGGACTTGAATAATGTTTGGATCTAGGACCCGAACCCGACCCTACCCGGACCCAAGTCAAGCCCGGTCATCAAGTACAAGTTCAGGTTCAATCCATTGCTACCCAGGGAGGAGAAGGGTTTGGGGAAGGGTTTAAAAAAAGTTGGGTCGGATTGGAATCAACCCATTGGACTGCAAAACTGTAATAGTATTTTGATTCCCTTATTATATTGGGAATCAGTCAGAAGGAGAATTTGTAATTCCTTTCAGACCACCAAAAATGAATTGTTTGCAGCTATTTTTTGAACTATTTTATTTCTTTTTTTTTGCTTTTTTAGTTCAATAATGGACTCCAATAATTGAAATGGAGCTACAAGAAGCTTTAGGTCGATAAAAATTTTTGTCTATCAAGCTTTTCATCAAATTTCTTTCTGAAAAATGCATGTGTTTTAACTGTGTTGAGAAATCCATCATTCATGGAGTTTCAATTTTTTAGAACCAGTCTTTGTAATTTGGTTCTAAATGTAGATAATTTATGTTGGGTTCACCCATTTAGATCCCTCTCGTATGAATGCGGATATGCACTGTGGAACCACGATATATAGGACACAAATATGCTACAGTCAATGTGTTTGTATATGAGTGGGGAAGCATGCAATAAAACATATAAAAGCTATAAATATTATTGGTAACGGATTTACGTAGTTCACCTTTTTAGGTTACGTCCACGGGATAAATAGACAAATCCATTATTAACTCAAGGTTATAATAGTCTTTCAAGAAACCAACTTTATTGGGATCATCGATTTCATCTAAAAACTTCTCTATATAAGATTTCTCTCTCTGATCTCGAAGACTTTTTTTTCTTGTTAGAAACTTCTCTATTTAAAAGAAAATATTCTTTTTTTCTCTTCTTCTTTTTCCCTTCTCTCTATCTATTTTCTCTCTCAACAAAGAAAAAACTTGAGAAGATGATCACTGGCTCTCTTTCATCTTCTTCTTCTCTTTAAGAAGAAAAATAGCTCTCTTTCTTCTTTTTCTCTCTTCATAGAAACATAAGTTTTTATCTTCTTCTTCTCACTTCAGATAAATATAACTTTCTCTCTCATCTTCTTCTCCTCTGCGAAAGAAAGCTTCATGTATCTCTAATACACCATGAAGAGTCCGCCCAACTATTGGCCTAAGAGAGGTGTACGCCCAAAATGGCCTAAGAGAGGCGGCTTTAGTTAAACAAAGCAAAAGCTAATGTAGCCTCCCACGTGATTTCTATTTATATGGACAAAAGGGGATAACAATCATATTTGGAAGGATATCTCATAACTTCCTAAAAAGAAGGTCCATCTCTATCTCCCTTTTTGGAAAGAGATAAGAGGAATATCTTTTCATACCAAAAGCTATCATGTAAAATCCTATGTTTATGGAAAGAAAACATAGTCAACAAGTCACCCTTTTCATATTTCCAAACTGCCTTTATCAAAAAGAGCAATTTTATTAGTGTCACTCCTTCATGAGATGGGATACCCAATAATCTCCCCCTTCAATCTCAAGAGGGAGGTCTCCCTTCGTAAATCAACCAGGTACTCAAATAGCACTCACGCCAACCATGTTTCTTCATGACTATTCCTTATCTTTGGCCAATATCTTCGACATCATATCCGACATGCTCTTGTCGACATGGATTTTCCCTAGCTGCACCAGTTTCTCACCCTTCTACAGCTTAAATTACTATACAGTAACTCCCCATGTAAAAGTAATCGAGTATCCTGAGATCGATTTTTTAGAGTTTGGTACTCTCACGATGTCTTCATCTATGTACCAATATTATACAAGTTTTCCTCCCCTAAAGCACAAGCACATTTTGGATATTCCTCTGAGATATTTGAATATCAAAATGACTATTGTCTAGTTTTTCTTGCTAATATTAATGATATTTGAATATGCTCACGATGTCATTGTCAGCCCAAAGAGTCACTGGCAGTTAAAGTGATTCACTATTAGTCAAAGTGGTGACTGACGGACCATTGGTCAAAACCTTATCTACACAGTGGCGATTCATTATTGGTCAAAGTGAAGATTAATGGTTTATTGGTCAATACCTTCTTTGCACAGTGGCAATTCATTGTTGGTCAAGGTAGTGACTAATGGTTTGTCGATCAATACTTTTTTTGTAAAGTGAGTACTCACCGACAATATCTAACTGAGCTCACCACGCATCTACTGCATGTGCTTCCTACAGCCAACCCATAGGGAACTTTCTGAGTTTCTTCTTTATTCCTCTTGGTTGAAGGGATCTCTCGGCACATGAACTCTCGCGCCTTCTTGCCTTTCGACAACTTTACCATGTCAAGGATGTAATTCTTATGCAATGATATATCTCATTTTACGTAGTTTTAACCCACAAGCTTGTGTGTTTAACCCACAAGCTTGTGCGTTTGTCGAAGGGTTTATGTCCCCTATATGACCTTCTCAGTTCAATTGTATGTGACACTTCTTAACTTGTACTCACCCTGCTCCTCATCACTTGGAACTGACATGTCAACTCTTTGAACCCATCTTCTTATTTCACTTCTCTCCCGTCTTCATTTACTACGGTGGAAGAACTATGACCGGTTCTGAACCATTGAAGATTTGTGGCTTTGCTGCCTTCTGCACGTCTTCAATAGTAAGGTCTTTTTGAAAGACCACACTCATACCTCTAATTCCTGTACTCAAGATCTGACAGCCTACAGTTAAACTTTTCATTTGAGTACCCTTAGAAGATGCATTGGAGTGTTTTCTCATTCAACTTGGATCCTTGTTCCTTGGCGCGTGCACCAATACCTCGAACACCATAAAATATGAATAAGAGATATTATTTCTGGTCTAACCTCTCTCTAGGATCTGACCATCCAGAGGAAACAATGAGATCGATATTAGGTAGCATGTTGTGAGGACTGCTTCACCCCAGTACAACTTGGTGGTGGATAATATGATCCTAACTTTGAGACACTTTGGCAGTTTGCGTGTCTCCCTTTTCACCTTGCGTGGAAATCCTGAAAGATCTCAAACACTTGATCTTTTGATTTCACCCATAACTTTCATGAAGCATCATCGATGAAGGTGACGAGGTATGATGCGCCACCATATGACTTGTAATCCATGGGGCTGCACACATTTGAATTCACTAGATCCATGATTTTCTTAGAGCCCGTACTAGAGAAAGAGGCTCTATGTTGTTTCCCTAGCAAATAGTGATAACATGGGGTTAGAAATGCATGCATCTCCCTTAACCCACAATTTTTGGAGTAACATCTGATGCTTTGGTATCCACAACCTAATCCGAGTGGCATGATGCAATATTCATGCACCATTCACCACAATTTCTGTCTACATCATCATCTGTGGTCATTACAGTGGTGTCCCTGTCATCATCTATGGCATTGTCCTCATACCGCTCATTATTGAGTTTTCGGCAATCTTTTTTGATGTGTCCTTCCTTGCCGTAATGAAAACATTGGATCCCCTTTTTCGTCTTCGATTGATTTTGGTCTCTATTCTTGGACCTTCCTCGATTTATGACAAGGGCTTGCTAGTTCGATGTGTCAGAAGCTTTTTTTCTCACCTTTTCATTGAACAGGCTGCTAGTGACCTGACTCGTGGTCACTATCCCATCCGTTGTTGAGTTATTCACAGAGATTACCAGAGTCTCCTAACTGTCCGGCAATTAACCGAGCAAAAATAGAGCATGTAGCTCATCTTCCAGGAGCAACTTCATATTGCGAGTTAGTTAACCATTCTTTGCGCCTCATTCAGGTGTTCTGCAACAGATTCCATGTCCCCGAACTTCATGTTCACTAACTTTCAGATCAAGAATACCTTATTTTCGGTGGTCTTCCTCTCGTACAAGTCATGTAGCTTATCCCATAATGACTTTGAGGATGTCTCCATCGACACATAGTGGAGCACATTTTCTTTCAACTATTGCCAGATAGTTCCAAGAGTCTTTTGGTTAAGTCTATTTCACTCATCATTTGTCATACATTTGGGCTTGTGTTCTACCCATTCAATGGGTACGTACAAGTCCTGACAATATAGTATATCTTCCATCTTTGGCTTCCAGATGATCCAGTTATTCCCATTGAGCAATATAATTCTGCTTTCAGTACTGGAATCCATCTATCCACACATATTGTCTATCCCGTGCGTTAGGGTTAGCTATCGACCATAAGTTACAGTTAAGTGCCGCCTGATCGTTATTGCCACCCAATCGTTATTGCCACCCGATCGTTACTTCCGCCCAATCGTTATTGCCGCCTGATCGTTACTGGCGCCCGATCATTAACTATCGCCCCGATCGCTACTGCCTTACGATCGTTGTGTTGCCCGATCGTTACTGCCGCTCGATCACTTGTGCTACCTAATCGCTACTGCCACCCAATCGTTGTGTCGTCCAATCGTTACTAGCACCTGATTGTTACTGCCACTCGATCATTAGTCAAGCCTTTGCAGAAATTTTCACAAAATTTCAGCAGAGCTTCCGCATGAGGGTTTGAATCCCAAAAAAATCCCCAAAGCCCAATTAATCGAAAGTCAAGTCGGGGCAAATCTTGGTGCAATGACTAAGATTAAAGGAGCGGGATTGTTTTCTTCCTTATCCATCCTACGACTGCTAGGTTCACTATACCAAAAAACAGTGATAAGGAGGACCAAGCAATGAGGGAAGCCGCATTCTGATACTACTTGTTGGGGTCACCCACTTAAAGCCCTCTCGCACGAATGTGAATATGTATTGCGGAACTATGATATATAGGACACAAATATGTCAAAGTCGATATGTGTGTGTATGATTGAAAAAATATGCAATAAAACATATAAAAAAATAAATTTTACTAGCACCAAATTTACGTGGTTCAGCTTTTCAGGCTACGTCAAGGGGAGAAAGAGACAAATCAACTATTAACTCAATATTACAATAGTCTTCCAAGAAACCAACTTTATTGGGATCACCAATTTCATCTAATGACTTCTCTCTTTAGGATTTCCCTATCTGACCTCAGAGACTTATTTTCTTTTTAGAGGCTTTCTCTCTTTAAAAGAAAATGTTCTCTATTTCTTTTATTTTTCTTCCCTTATCTCTCTTTCCTCTCTCAACAAAAAAAATGCTTAAGAAGATGATCATTGATGCTCTTTTATCTTCTTCTTCTCTCTAAGAAGAACGATAACTCTTTCTCTCTCAATCTTCTCTCTTGGGAGAAAGATAACTCTCTCTCTTCTTATTCTCTCTTCAGATAATGATAATTTTCTCTCTCTTATTCTTCTTCTCTTCTGTAAAAGAAGACTTTGTGTATCTCTGATACACCAAGAAGTGTCCGCCCAAGTATTGGCCTAAGAGATGTGTACGGCCAAAATGACCTAAGAGATGTGGCTTTGGTTAAACCAACCAAGAGCTCCCATAGTCTCTCATGTGGTTTCTATTTTTATTTGGAAAGATATTCTATAACCATCTCTATCTCCCTTTTTGGAAAGAGATAAGAATAATATCTTTCCATACCAAAAACCGTCACCTCATATCCTATTTTTACGGAAAGAAGACTTAGTCAATAAATCACATTTTTTTCATATTCCCTAACTGCCCTTTTTAAAAAAACAATTTCATTGGTGTCTCTCCCTCATGGGATGCGACCATAGTTAGCAAGTCACCGATTAGTAGCAACTTTTCAAAAAAGTTGTGCTTTTTTGAAAAATGATTTAATCCGTGACTTTTTCAATAGATCGGTAAAAAAAAGCAATCTTTTCAGAAAAAAGTTTAAAACGCGACTTTTTCAAAATTTGAAAAAAATCGTTTCAAAAAATCTTTCCTTATTTTTTGGAAAGTTCAATATCTTTTCCTGTTTTATGAAATTTTTATTTCTATTCTCCTGAAACTTTCTATGGTTCTCCGCTATGGATATGGTGCATACTTTTTCTAGTGGATATGGGTAGACCATAGTTAGCAAGTATAGGTAGACAATTTCTCTCTAGAAAGATAAAATTGAAGTCACCTACCCAATACTTATCTTGACGAATATAATAGATAATCATCTTATGATTCAGAGATATATCACATTGAATATTTGAAATTTATATTTATAGGGAGGTCATTTTTATACTAAATGATATATATAGAGCAAAAGCATTACTCCTCACTACTATTAAATTTTTCTATACCAAGTGATATATATATTTAGAGTTTTAAAAATTCTAATTTTTTAAATATATCTGATTTTTTTATTCTGATTTTTTAAGCCTATTCCGATATATTCGCAATCTCTTTACATGAAGTATTTTTGCCGATCCATATTTTTTACCCGATTTTTTTATCTGACTTTTAAAATAAAAAAAATTAGTTTCTAATTTCATGATGAGCCGATTTATTGATAATCCCCGACTTGGTAACTATGGATGGGACGCCCATAATCTCCTACAAGAAGCTTGTTTCAATTCGTGTGATTAAACAACGGATTTGTGCCGATTTTGGCCAAAAATTTGTGGGCTCTCATGCATCAGTTTTTATGGAATCTCGAAATCCATCAAAGACGAAAGAGGGTTTTTTTGAAAATTGAAGTTGGTATTTGGATCTTTGATCACTTAGATCTCTTCTTCGACAGGTAGATATATATATATATATATATATATATATATATAAATTTTTTTTTTTTTTGTGCTTTTTATGTTTCTTGTTCGAGTTTTCTGTTTTTAGTTTCTTGCTTGAGATTTTTATATATTTAATCTTTCTGAAATCCTCCTAGACATGAATTTTTTCGTATTTTTTTAACCAAATTTGGTGAAATTCGGTTCAAATTAATCATATTGACTCAATATACAACTCTATTTGTTCAATTTGTTTGATCTATAGCTATTTCTTGCTTGAGATTTTTATATATTTAATCTTTCTGAAATCCTCCTAGACATGAATTTTTTCGTATTTTTTTAACCAAATTTGGTGAAATTCGGTTCAAATTAATCATATTGACTCAATATACAACTCTATTTGTTCAATTTGTTTGATCTATAGCTAGGTTTTAGGGTTTCCTACTACATGCTATTTTATTGAAAAATTATTAATAAATTACTTATTTTTTCTTAGGGGTTTTGATGCATATGCTATTATGAAGGATCAATGCTAATAATCAGTTTTTTCAATTTTTTATAATTATCTTTATTTTTATGGTTGGTTTTTACTTCTCAAAAAATTTAGTATTTTTTACAAAGAGTTTTTTTTTTTTCAAGTTATAAAATGAAATTTTGTTTGGGAGTTTTTTTTGAAAGGTTTATCTTATTTTTTTTATAAATTCTTCAAATTTATATTTATTTTTTTATTTTATTTTATACTTTATTACAAAAGAGTGTAAGTGTATAATTCATTTTTTAAAAAGACTTATAGCTATAAAATTTATTAATTTCTCTAAACTGTCAATTTATTATATTTAATAAATATTTTTGAATCTATGTTCCTTAAAATAATTTGATATGAGATTGCAATTTACATTTATTCAATAATTAAAATGTTAGTTTGCATTATAAGGTTTCTTTTATATCCATGATGTATGGTTTAACGTTTCTACAGCCTTCTATACTTCATTTTGTTCATAAATTGAAACATTTCAACGATGGGTAACAACATCATGAAGAAGAAGAACGATGCTGTCTTTAATTTTGGTATAAGTTATATTTTAGTAGTTCTATGATTCATTTTTGAATCATGTATTCATGATAATTGTATTTTAATAGTTGTATTAGTGAATTTCTGCAAAACACCGAAAGTACATAATGCACCACTTTTATTTTATTAGGAAACTCAAAATAATGATATGTGTTAGGTTATTTAGTGATTTTCTGTAATTTTTTTAAGGCTAGATGCACCGATTCTCCGATACAAACGGTCCATCCAAATTGGGTTTTTGAATGGGCGATCCAGCCCCCGATCCATTTTTTAAATATGGGCTTAGGATAAGATCAAGGTGGAGGCACGTGCAAACGTCACATGACTACGGGTGGCATGGTGCGAACCTTAAAATTAGGGCATGAGGCGTAAGATGTGGCTTGAGAGCCGGGCCAAGGGAGGCCCATCATGGCCTGAGATTAGGGTCAGGCTGGGCCGCGACAGAGCGGCCCGCTACCCGGTGCTCTTTTTCTTTAACTTGATTTTATTTTTTAAAATTACATCTAGCCGTTCCCCCACCCAAACTAGGGTCGGACCTGGTCCTGAGCCTCCTTGGCCATAGTCCGAGCTTGGACGGGCTTTGGTTGCCCCTGTGGAAAACAGGGCAAGGTTGGTCCAACCTGTTGCCAGCCATAAACATGACATACATATGTCAACTTAAAAACTTAAAAAAAGACTTAAAAACTTAAAAACTTAAAAAAAGAAGGAGAAAGAAGTAAATTTGAGTCGGTGGAACATGTTTGATAAGATCAAATCATATCATTTTTTTAATAACCATGTAATATCTAAATCCCCAATAATTTAGCTCTGAGTTGAAATTTCCAGGATACTTAAATTAGGCAGCATTCCATTTCTCCGACTAACTTGATGGGATGTAATTTTCTATCCCTAAAAAAAAAGGTCTCTTCGTGAATCGCCTGCAAATCCTTTAAAACAGGCAAGCCTTTATATTCATATTTAACAAAATTTTAATATTCAAATTCTGTTTTGTCAAAGAGCCCCTTAATCTTATAGCAAGATGAGGCGGTCCTACAACAACTATACTTGCTAGTTTGACATTAGGGCAAATTACAAGGAAATAGCACCCTCAACCCCAACAGAATAGTCATCACAAGAGACTCCCAACATTAAGGATGAGACCTATAGATCACTAATTGGTTTCTCTAAAGAGCCCTACACGGTAGATTGAGAAAGACCTAGCATAAAAACGTGGATAATATGAAATGAAATAAAAATTGCAACCCCCCTGCCCCATAATAGTGGTCCCAGACAAACCCTTAGGTTCATCGAAAACCGGAGGAGGCCTTCCGAAATTTTATTCATAGGACTCCAAATTTTATTCTTTTGATGTCTGCCCCTCTATACATTTTTGCCCAGATGATTTAAAAATATACCCTTATTTTGAATTTATTTGAAAAAAAATAAATAAATCCTCTACTTCCTTTTTAATAATTTGGAATCATTCTTTTAAATAAATTTAGAAATAAATAGAGAACTTTTAAAAAAAAAATAAATAGAAAATAGAATTTTTAGATGCAATAGAAAATTACAAAATGGTGAATTTTCCACCTATACTATGTTGGAAATGTCAAGACATGGAAGTGAATTTCCCACCTTCCCTATGTAGAAAATGTCAAATGGGGGGCAATCTGATGCGAACCAGGGAGAGAAAATGAAAGAGCAAAAAAAAAAAAAAGAGAAAAAAAAAATGGTTTCCATTCTCACCACTAACACCACCTCATTAATACCTTCAAAAAGTTAACTCCTAATCTACTTGAAAAAATGGCTAGAGACCTGTTTTCCACATTGAATTACCCAAAAAATAAAATAAAATAAAATCAAAAGATCAAAATTATTCACTCTGCCCATGCTCACATGCACCACCTCATATGTTAAGGAGAGCGTATCCCTTTACAGGTTAATTATAGAAGGTGTACTTTATAACCAGCGTATATGGAAAGGTAGGGGCAGTATCCTATGTTTTATGGTAATTGTGGTTATAGTATGGGAGTCTTTGATTTATTTCTATTCTTGTAATATGTAGGCAGTATATTCATATTGATGGGGGCAAACATTCTATGCTTCCCCTACAACATAAAACTTATATGGTTCCCCTTATCCAACCGTCCATTCTGAATAGAGTGTTAAGATTGCCCCAATCACAATGTCACATCTCTATATTATTTTATTTTTAATTTTTTTTACAAACTATTTTGACACCAAATGTTGTATATCCAATCCTCTATTAAACTCGCATAATTGAAAAATATATAAAAAAAAATTCAATAAAATAAAATAACCAAAATACCCTTGAAAGTTTCAAGGGATATTTTGGTCATTATATTTTATCGAAAATTTATTTTTAATATTTTTAATATGTGCGCCCCAATGAGAAGATGACACGTACCAAATTTTATATTCATACAATTTATATAAAAAAAACTAAAAATAAAATTATTTGATATGTCGGATTTAAGATCAAATAGTGAGTGGCTCTCTTGATCAAAATTGGATGGCTGGATGATAGGAGAAGCATATATCTTTGTAGGGGACGTATGAAAACCTTCTCTTATTGATTGATGGACACTGAGGGGTTGTTTGGATACCTCGAAATATATTGTCTGTGAAATACATTACTGGCGTAATACATTATGGATTGTCACTGTTTGGGTAGTATTTAAATGCAACTTAGGAAATACATTATTATTGTTTAACTATGTCCAGAAGAAATATGGGAAATGTATTACCAATATTTTTTTTTGCTTTTTTGACTTTATACCCAAAACATAGTTGAACGTACAATCCCTATTAGTATGTAGCTTAAACTTTATAATTGCATCAGGCACAAGAATTAGCCACACCTTTTGTATGTCTTTGCATCTTGACTTGGAATCACATGTTTTCAAGATGTCAACACTTTGGAATAACATACTTTTATTATGATAAGCCATCATATTTTTTATGTTTTCTTTCCTTGTGCTAAAGCCTTTCGATCATCTCTCTCCATAAAACTTTCATGGCAAATTCAAGATCATCTCTCTCCATAAAACTTCCTTGGCAAATTCAAAAGAAAAAAAAGTTTGGAAAAATTTGGCTACTAACCTAAAAGGCTTTATGACTAAATGATGTATTGGTGGAGAAATTATGTTGGGGCATTGGAGGAGATTAAAGAGGTAAATTAATTTTCTTTTAAAAAAAATTCAAGCACACTTATTTGACTATCGAGTGAACTCAAGTATTTTGAATTTATCAACAAACAATAGTAGCAAAAAAAAATAAAGCCAAAAAAAATAAACAGACTAATTTTAAGAAAGTATCCAAATCCATTAATTTTTTTGGAACAATACTATAGCTGTGGTGAATAACTCAAAAAACAAATTTTTTAAATCTGAAAATAAACGATAACTACAACAGTGGTGCATAACCGAAAAATAAATCTTGGATATCTGGAACTAGGCTATCGGGTTTTAGCTGCTAGTTGAAGATGGGTTCGCTGTGTAATTTTTCGGGTTTCAGATGCTAGTTAAAGAAGATGGAGCTTGGAGTTACCGGGTTTTAGCTGCTAGTTGAAGAAGATGGGCTACCTGATTTTTCAGTTTTTAGCTGCTAGTTGAAGATGGAGAAGATGGAATTGGTGTGTAATTTTTGAGGTAGTTGAAGAAGAAGATGGAGTTGCTGTGTGATTTTTGAGGTAGTTGAAGAAGATGAGCGGCTGTATGATTTTTGAGGTAAGGGAGCTATTGGTTACAGAAAATAGGGTTGTTGTGAGTTGAAAAAGAAGATGGAGTTGCTGTGTGATTTTTGAGGTAGTTGAAGAAGATGAGATGCTGTATGATTTTTTAGGTAAGGGAGCTATTGGTTGCAAAAAATATGGTTGTTGTGGGTTTTAGTTTCTGGTTGGAGGAAATAAGGTTGTTGTGGGTTTTAGCTTCTAGTTGGAGGAGCTGCTGTGATTTTGGAGGTAAGGGAGCTATTGGTTACAGAAGATAGGACTATCGCGTTTTAGTCGGTAGTTGGAAGATTTTTATTTTTATTTATTTATTTAATTTTTATTTTTATTTTTGTGATTTATTAGGAGATGAATCACAAGATCTGTGGGTAACTAGCGAGCCGAAAAGATTTAGTCTGATAGATTTATGTAATAGATTTTCTGAATTTTAGGGAAATTTTGGTTTTCCATTGCTTGATAGATTTCTGTAATAGATTTTCTGAATTTTAAGGAAATCTTTGATAATCTTCTTTCATTTCCTTCCTATATGAAAATGTTATATTTTCGTGTAATCTATTTTCATGTAATAGATTTTCAGGTTACCAAATGGCCTCTGTCAAGGTTCCCAAACAACCCAGGAGAGTTCTCTTGGACACAGGGTTCTCTTCAGAGAAACCTACTGCTCTTCACAATATATACTCAAACTTTCTAGTCTAAGGATCCTCTAAACACCCGAAACTAAGTTCCCATACGTAAAAAAATCCAAAATCATCTAAAACCTCTCAAAGCATGTATATGGGAGTTTTCTAGGAACAAGTATGCAAATGATTATTCTTAACCAATAGATTATTAAGCAGTTCGTAATATTGTATGAAGCTCAAGCCATTATATTAGTACATTTCCTTTAAGAGACCTTAAAAGAACTGGAAGTACCAGTGAAATATTCAAGAGAAGAGGCTGTTAGTCTCTTTGCAGACCCAAAATGCCTCAACCTATAAACTCCAAGAGCAGCTGTTTGAGGTATTTCCCATTGAATAGTGGCTAAACCAGAGGCAGTAGTATTTTCCAGACTCCACTTGAAAATTAATGAAAAATCATCATCATCATATGCTGGAACCCATGTTTTCTGATCACTACTGAGCATTTCGACAGCGGCAAAAGTGCCTTCTGTTAAAAGATCATTTCTTGGGTTGCCGCTCCAAAAGGTTGCGCTCACAATTTGGCCTCTCTTAACGTTATCAGAACCGACGTCTTTCTTTACATCACCAAAGTTAACATTTGACGGTTTCCTGTCACCTGTTGGTGGTTTCACAAGGATTAGTTCGACTGAAGATAGATCCGGAGGTGATGGCCCTTCATTTCCTATATTTTCTCCTATTGCCATTGATGCGGCAAGCTTGTTGAATTCTTGGATGTATGCAGACAACGTATGAGGGCCAAATAGAGTGGAAGCAGCCTGTGAAATTCAGATTATCATTAACGTAGACAATAATCAGCATTTCATATTTCTTACTGTTACTGGGCACTGTAAAAATTATGCTTGGGTTTGAGCAGTTAGTATAGTTGTTGAATACTACATCCCTAGTCAATATCATACTGTTACTGGAACCCATTTCTTTTGAATTCTAATCCCTACATCGTTGTTTAATGCTGCATCCCAAAGTTTTTTTTTTTTCACACAAGACCCCAAAAATTTTATTTCCACAAAGTTTAAAAAAGACCATTGTAAAACAAAAAAAATAAACTTTGTTTAGTGGGAATGTCATGCATTAGGGGTATATTCAGAATTTTCTTTATGAGGATCTTTTTGAAAATTTGTAGTTCCAGTTTTAAAGATAATATGTATGCTTGTTTAAGTTTACAAATATGTTAGGGTCTCTCCTTTTTTTTTTTTTTTTTTTTGAGAATGTTGCCTAGATGGATTGGCTCTCAGAAAGGTATGTGGCCGCTGTTGGAGTGCGCTCCATTGATTTCAACTTCTCTTTTATTCATTCATTTATCTTGGCTTGCTTCTAATACTATGTCAATTGAAACCCCTAAATATCACTCACAGGATCAACTATTCCATGGACAAAGAAGTGAAAAAAAAAAAAAAATCGCACCCAGGAAAAATAAGCTATCCCATGCCAAAAATAAATAACCCAATGAAGATATCTTAAATATATCTCAGCCACTAAGTTTAATATTATAGGTTGAAATTCTTTTGCTATTCCTTTTACTCTTTACTAAGATAAATTCACTCTGCTGATCTTCAATAAGCTTAGGCTGAAATCAATAGTATAATGGCCACTATTCTTTTGTAAGGAATTGAAAAATATGATTTGTAATTGTGAAATGATACACATACACACACGCACACTCATACACACTCACAATATACCTCATATCTTTGTTGTTGATATTCTTCAAATGTGGTAATATATTGCGAATAGGTGTTCGCGAGTCCTGCAATGAGAACATGGGTATTTTCATCGAATTCTCCTTTTCCTTGGTTTACCAGCGTATCCTTGACGGCTTCTCGTATTCTCCTGCCCGCCATTGTTGTAAGTTCTGTGAAATATAAAATCCTCATGAACTCATAATTTTTTAGTTAACTAGGTCATTATTATTTGAAAAAATGAAGTTAAATGGCATGAAAAAGCATGGCTGGATTCTTTGTTCAAGTGATTTCAAGGATACCTAAGGATCTTTCGTATTGGATAAGATATTTTAGAGGATATTTAAGTTGGAATGAACAATTCAGAAGTGCTAGGTATAAATTCCGCGTGAAGTTGGTTTAATAAATATTTTCATCAATGTTTTGTTGGCCCTTGAATGAGTCGATCTTTTAGTGTTAGTTTGTTTATTTTGTAATGTCAAAAGATTTCTCGCTTCAGCAGGAGTTTACTATTGATTTACTCCCTCGGGCAACTGGTAAAAAACAACAAAACATTCTGAAATAAACTCTCTATGTAGTAGAAAAAACTAATGCCTCTAGATTGATTAGATCTAAGAGTGACAAAACTCAAAATTCAATTTTTTTTCTTTTAAAAATAATCATATGGCAAGTCTTATGTGGTTCCCAAAATTTTAGATAAAACACATATTCTTAAATTGGTGTTTTGGGCAAGGGAGCATATACATAGTATGCTCCTGCAGAAGCATAATATACATGCTTGTAATGTAATTGTTTGAGAACACAAGTGGTTAGTGGTCAAAAAAACGTCTTGGGGTTTTATTGTGAACTTTATATGAATAGTGACATACAGTAAGTAGCTTTTCTTTGGTATAATCATGGCCGTTGATTGTTTAAAACATTAAAAGTGGTAGTACACCTAAGACTTTCTATGCGGGAAAACTTAATGTTTAAGGAATATCTAGTGTATTTTACTTATGTGAAAGGCTGGGACTTTTCAAGAATTCATATAAGCATGTCTGAATGCATGTATGCCTCACAGGTGTGTATGCTAAAAGGGCAAAAGCCCATTCATAGCTTGGCTCACTATAAATAGTTCCAATAGAAACAATCAGCACAATTTTGTTTGGAAACATCCGATAAAATTGGAATGACATGGAGAAGAATAGTATACAGGTCAGGCCAGCCCTGTACCCTATAGGGCTGGCCCGAACCTGGCTAGGACTGAATCGTGCCGAAGAGGCCCTGGCTTTGGCCCTGTCTAGGCCTAGCCAAAAAACATATGGAGTAAGAAGATAGAAACGGGGAAAAAGGGTTGGGCCTAGCCATCTCTTTCGTGGTTGTAGCCCAGCCTGGCTCTTGGGCCACAAAATAGGCCACATATTTTGTGGCCCAGGCCTAGTTTTTAAGAGCTAGGCCGAGCTTGGTCATCTGGCCAATGGCTAGCTAAGGATGACACACATAAAATAGTTTAAAAAAAAGAAAGAAAGAAAGGGGATAAAAACAATTATCACAATAGACCTTTGACTCTCATTGTGCTCACGACACTAAATAAATATGCGCACTATAGTTTACCTCCGGGCACTGCCAGTATGACAAGTTGACCTATCCTTAAGATCTGGATGGGAAGAATTGCTGGCTGCAAATTAAAATCAATCAGAACAACGCATTCATTGTAGTTATGAACTTTAATTAAGAAATTTTCATCAAAATTTGATATATGAAACAATTTCAAGTATACCGCCCATTGATAAGGTTCGAACATTTCTCCAACATCAAGGAGAATGGCCTTGGGCTTGTGGCAATCAATCTGACTTTGGCTTGGTTTATGCAATGAATCCCGTGTCCTCCTCCATTTTTCACTGATCTAAAACAACCCAATACATGCTCATTATCAATACATTGTGCACTTCTGATTGCAAGATGATGAAATATAAATATGTTTCTATAGCAGTAATTAGAATCACTGTTTCAAAAAGCGGACCGCCCAATGCCTGGGCGGCCACCTAGGCGGATATCCCTGGGTAGACCCCCAACTGCCTAAGTGCCGCCTAACGCTTTTTGAAACACTTTAGAATTGAACGACTAAGAGAGAAATGTCTCCATAGAAAATGACCTTTGTATCTCCTTGTTGAAATCCTTCTATTCCACCGCCATCTGTGGTACCAGCAGCAAAGCCAGGCCCCAATGCAGCTGGGCATGTATTCACGACCTCTTGACCCTCCAATTCCACAGCAATATTTGTAAAATTGACATAGACATGGCGATAATCTACTTTTCCTGATATTTGGTCCTTTGCTGTAGTGAAAAGATCAACTGCTTTTTGGAATTGCCTCTCTCCTATGATTTTAGTGCTCGATATTTCATCTGGGTAACTATCTTTCCCAAACCCAAAAAAAAAAAAGAAAAAGAAGAAGAAAAAGTCACTTCATTAATGTGCCTAACATTAGTGGGTATTGGATCCTTTGTATTTGTGAAATAATTAAATACCTACATTCATTTTATAATTCTCTGTTTCTTAGTCTAATTCTAAAAGTACATATTCTCCTACATGCAACAATGAACAAAGTGCAGGACTTGGCATTTAATCAATCACCAATCAATGTTTCATTATGCCCATTTTGATAGATTGTTGCTGAGGATTTTTATTTTTATTTTTTAAAAAATGTAATAGTTCTTGACATTTCAAGTCCAATCTTATTTCTTATTTCTTCTTTCTTAGTGCTCTTTTCTTCCTTCATCATCTTCTTCAATCAAATTCTTTAATTATTTCTCTTGAATATCTAATCTTTGTTTTCTTTTTTCTATTTCAGTTTTTCTATTTCTTTTAAAATTGATTCTTAGTCCATCCTGTTGTTAATGGTTCTTTTTATACTTTTATTTTCTAATGTCTCTATTTTGTTGGTTTCAATTTTGGTTACCTACTCTGTGTCAACTTCAGCTTTTGTGTTTTTGTGTCTTGTAGAATGCTTGTTTTCCACCTCCTTCAAGGACAATGATTTCATCCATCCTACTACTTCTTATATTCTGTAATTCTTTTGTAGGATGTGAATGATTAGAGTATATAAGCAGCCATAGATTTTACATGGAACATTTTTCTTTTATTTAGGTAAGAAAAGAGAGGCACACTATCAAACCAAAGAATAAAAAATGGCAAAATATAGTATGTGTTTATGTAGCTATTGGTCAAAATACATCTTCCGTGACTTAGTGACTACTGTCAAGGAACAAGAAGCAATAGAACACACTATTGTGGTAGCTAAAACAATGGATTCACCTGCTACATTACCATACCTCGCCGGTCTTGGCTAAATATTTTATGTAGCGTGAATGACATACTTAAATAATTCATGATGATCCCTCTAAACAAGCACAAGCTTATCATCAAATGTCTCTTCTATTAAAAAAAGAAGCCTGGACACAAAGCTTATCCAGGAAATGTTTTTTATTTGCAGATTTTATTAGTGTTTGTGCATGTATGCATGTAATAAATTTGAAGGTATATGCATGCCTAGGTATGTACATTCATACTAGCACTTAGAAAGGTTTTCTAAGTGTACATGTATGAAATAATATTTAAAGGGATGTTCATGCATATTAGTATCTACAACACTAGACACTAGTGGATGTTTTACAGTTTTACCATCTATTCTCTATAGATCCTATCAGTTGGGATTGCAATTTTTTGCTCTTGACACTAGTGGATGTTTTACAGTTTTACCATCTATTCTCTATGGATCCTATCAGTTGGGATTGCAATTTTTTGCTCTTAGGGGGAAGAGGAATACCCTGGCCCTCTTCCAACGCAAAGCAGATTGTTTCCATTGCAAGAAGAGTGGTTGAAATCACAAGGCGTGCCAGAGTCAATACAAATTGTTCCTAATACATTAGGGCTCACATCTCCCACATTTGATTGGCAAAATGCTCCCACAAACTTCTGTGATTTTCTCACTCTATATTGTCTACTTGTCTCATTGTTGCATGCCTCCCCTCCTGTTGCCTTTATTGCTGCTATTGACTCATTTGATTCTGTTTCAAACAACAATGAAATTCAAATGAAAGATGGTACAATGAAAAATGTTGATACCTAAGAAATATATGCATAATCTAGGCTTCCCATGATATATGTTTTGCTGGTATTTAGTTGTTGATGGATGGTTGCATTAGAGAATGTATGACCATATGCAACTACACCATATGGCTGGCTCAAGTCCTGCCCTGGCCCTAACTACACCATATGGCTGGCTCAAGTCCTGCCCTGGCTCTGTTAGGGCCGGGTAGGGCCAAAAACAAACAAATAAAAATAAAAAGAAGAAGAGGAAGAAATGGGTCGGGCCAAGCCGGGCCAATCCCGACCACCCTCGGGTCACAATTTTTGGCCCGGGTCCTACTTTCCTAGGGCTGAACCGACCGGCCGGAACATTGCCAGCCCTACAAGAAAGTATTCCAAAATATTTCAAAAACATTCAAAAGGCTCAATTGTTTTTTTTTTGTGTGTCTAGGGGTCCTAACAAAATCCAACTTTCATTTTATCAATGATAAAAAGAAGAAAACTTCACCTGGGTTCGGAGAGGGAGAAGTTGGAGAAGGCCCTTCATGTGTTGTGAACCAGTCCTCAAAGAACCTAGCAGCTGCCCCTTTGTTATCACCACTAATAAGTTTGTTTTCCTTAGTCATGGAGGTCCCATGGGTCGCAAACCATGAGAAAGCACCAAGTGGTGCACCTGTTTTTTGGTCCACCAACTTTAAGAGGGTCATCTCAGGGTCCACATCTTGAGGGTATTTGGCCCTCTCTTGTGCAGGATTGAACAAGTATGCACTAGGACTCCTGTTTATACCCGCATTCTCCACATCTCCTGTGTCAAAATTATGCTTATCAGCATTTCCATTCTTTATTTTGGTGTCTCTTAATTTAATTTTTCTTCATTAATTTGGAGAATATTTATGGTGTATGAGTACTTCCAATTTTTTTTAAATTTGGACTTTTTAATTAGGAAATGTTTGGTGGGTCCCACACTTTCTCAATAACTGCCTGATCCATTGAATGGATAGTGATGATTCTTAGTAACATATATTTCATGGAGTATATGAAACTTAGAAAAGTATATAAAGAGGCTATTTATTTTTTATATATGGAGCACACAAGTGCTCTTGGCCGTCAGATTTTAAATTGGATGGTTGTAAGAGTGTCATTGACTAAGCTCAAACTCCAAAAAAAAATTCTCAAATTTCGTGATACATCTTCAGCCATCCAATTTAACATCTAATGGCTAGAAATACTTGTGACCTTGTAACAAAGATAAATGGTCTCATAGCATGAAATTCCATGGAAATCCAAGAGGTTATTTATGTCCATATTGGCACAAAGATCTAACAACACGTGCTATGCACATAATTATGCATACGCACGGTATGCACATGCGTGTCTAGGTGTTTCCGATATGCAGATCATCGATGGTTCAAACACACAGATGAACCTACATATGCATGGATTTATGTACACTTGCATGTCATATATCCATTTATGGCACAGTGATAAAGAGGTGTGCATACGTTCATGGTCCTGACATACAAGCTAGATGCTTGGAGCGAATGGTAAAAGAAAAGATCAAGGTCACTTTTTAGTTTGAAGGTAGGTTAAAAAAACACATATAATTAGAATGAGTGTCAAAAATTTAGATCTTAAAATTAATATTTAGGTGTGGCACTAATAGGCATTAAGATGAGAGAGAGCAGACTTAGATGGACAGGTCATGTGTAGCGCCGACCCAATACAACACCGGTTAGACCTGTTAGGAGGCGCGAGTTAGTTCAAGTGGAAAGATTGAAAAGGGCAAAGAGTAGGTATAAAAAAACGTGGTTGGAGGTAGTCCAAAAAGATATGGGGACTTTTTGGCTTCACTGAAGATATGACCTTTAATAGAGCAGAATGACAAACTAACAATCATGTAACTGACTCTAATTAATTGGAAAACGGTTATGATGATAGTGATGATAAGCCATGTTACGACCTCACACCATATAAAAAAAAGGATATGGGATTTTAAGTGTCATTTACCTTTGGAAAACGTTTATATAAGGTTGCAATATCATGTTATAAAAGTAAGGTGCATCTCAAAAATCCAGTAGAAAAGTGTCTAAAAATAATGCTTCTTGTAACAAATTACTTAGACCATCTATTTTCAAGATTTTCAAGTATTTATAGACTTACACAGTCAGCATTATTTTTAGAATTTGAAATTTCAATAATTAAGGTTGAACATAAATTTCAAGTTATTCTTTCCACAAAATTTAAAGGTGCACCTATATGATATAAGGTGGGCACCTTATACAAACCTCACCTCACTACTTTTATTATAATTTTGCATAAAAATATATAAAAAAACAAGATCCAAATTTTTAAAATATAAAACAAGTGTATATAAAGCACAAAAAAACCATACATGCATGTTTATATTTCATGCAACTGTAGAAATGAATTAAGTACAAAAAATATATATAATGAAACTATTTACCTTTGATACATGACGGTCACAATTAATCTTGACCATTATATTTAAAGGTTTTGATTATAAGTATGTACCTTTGTTGATGAGCAGAGAAGCTGGAGCTAAGGTATTGTGAGCCTGAACTATGCTCTCCTCTATGGCGTTCTCCATTGCATCGAAGCATTGGGGAGAGAAGCCCATTGAGGCCAGCACGTAGAGCAGGTATTGAAGGTAGCCACCTGGCGCGGAGTGGGTGTGGGTCCCGCTAATGGCCACGTTATCTTGTGTGTATACATTACCATATCTATAAACCAAAGCAAAAAGGGGACTTCAACACTTCACATGTTAAGGTTCGAATGCTCTTTATTTCTTTTAAAAAAATTTGTTTTTGTAGATGGTTTCAAATTATTTGGACTATGCCTTCTACACTTTTAAAACACTCAATTAAAATAAATATTTGTGGCTATAAAAAAAAAAAAAAAAAAAAGCTAAAAAGAGAAAAGCAAACCAATCATAACCCAAGTTAAATTAACAATGAAAAAAAATTAAATTTAGAAATTGTTTATATAACCATGTTCATGATTATTGTGATTAAGATTATTGACTCCTAAAGTTTATCCAAAATTCGTATATAAGATGGAAGAACGGATTTTGGAAGGGGATGCATATAAATAGGTGCAAAGCTCGAGGCACCAAAACCTCACCTTATTATAGAAACCGACATAACATGAAAACCATTGTCTTTGGCTTCTCCACTATCTTTTCTCTATGATACCCACCTTCTCTCTCCAATCTTAAAAATCAAAAGAAAAGGGAAAAGAAAACAAAGCTATAGGAAAGATGTCCCCATATTTTTTGGAAAAGTAGACAGTAATTGTGTTAGCTTTGTTCTAAAATTGTCATAATCATTCTTAGTCATCAGATGTGAAATTGGTGAATAAGGGCATTTTAAGCTTTGTTCCAAAATTGTCATAATCATTTCTAACCATCAGATGTGAAATTGATGACTAAGGGCATTTTATTGACCGCAAGTCAGGCCTAAGAAAATCTGTTTTAGATTTATGTGGCCACCTGATTTCACTTATGATGATTATCTTATCGTTTTGTACCAAAGGTGAACTATCTTATGGAAAATTGTTCCATGCATCGGGGGACGCATTTTGACATTTGCATCCCCCTAGGTATAAAGCATCCATCAGGATGCAAATGGGTGGTCCATCTAAAACCAGTTAAAACTAACTGTCCAAATAATTTTTTTATAAAATTCTTATTTTTAATTTTCAAAATTTATTTATTTGTTCATATTCATCATCACCATGTTAGAGTTTATATGTCCTCAAAAATTGGGTCCAAAAATCCATCTCAAAAAAATATTTTTAAGAGGGGACTCATTTGTACATGGACTCATGGAAACCTTGTCCCTATTATAATATACATACTTATATTTGTTTTAACACTTTACCTTTCATGTCCAAATATATGCAAAGTTTCATGGATTACCTAGTCTTAAGCCTTTCAAGGACTTTAATAGTCACTAACTGGGAGGCCATGCCTGCATCCAAGTTCACAAAGGCAATCCTAGGGCCCTCGAATCCCTGAGCCACAATCAATGTTCGAGCTCTAAGGCGAAAGTGAATCCCCGACGCGACCTGACCCATGTTAGCATACCCCATCATGTTCACATCAGCAGCTGGGCCTGTCATGTCGTAACTACCGACACCAACCAGGTAATCTCCAGTGGCGAGATCTGCCTTCGGCGTAGCACGTGAAGCACCACATATCAGTATGAGTGTTGAGAGCAGAGAGACGAGCAAGAAGAGTTGACATAGTTTTTCTTGGAGAATTTTGGCAGAAATAAAAACCATCTTATTAAGTCCTATATGACAATGCTGCTTTCTAAGGGAAAATAGGAGAGGGGGTGGATTTAAATAGCATGTGGCTCCAGTGACTTAGTTTTGAGTCTTTGATGAAAACTGGTCTCTAAGGCAATGTGACAAAGAGAATGGACATAACTATTGACTTAGTTTTGTGACAATTTTGAAGCTTGCATTTTGTTTGGTTGTTATGGGTGATGGGCTGGCCGATGAGAATCTCTTTGTGGGTCGCTCCAAGGCTTCCTTGTGACCCAACTTCTTCAGTGATTCCTGCGGCTTCTTTTGTCATTGATGTTCATCCCCTCTCTTCTTTAGTCTTTGATGTTCATCTGTTTGCTCTTTCTTTAGTCTTTGATGTTCATCTGTTTGCTCTCTCTCTTTGATGCCAAATGGGTCCAAGATTGAGAATAAAACTTAGAATTTCATTGCTAATATAGTACCACTTGTGTTAATCTGAAGTGATGCAAAAATGCATTCGCGTTCAGCCAAAATATGTTTTTTGTTAGTTACTTGTAAAAATATTAAGATTCCACAGGGGAAGAGTGGTTTTGTTGTTAAATGACAATTTTTAAGAGGTTTAGAATAATTTTTTGTTCTTTACGGTGTGGCGACGCAGTGTTGGGTTTCGTTGATGAGATCTATTGCCACACATTTGTTGTTGTAGAAAGAATGTGCTCCGTTGAATCCTTTGTTTTCCATTTTCTTTTGAGTGATTTACGTATAAAATATGAAATGCTCCATTTATATGTGGAAATTATAAAGAAGATAGGTCAATCTACTCGTTTTTTTTTTTCCAAAAGTGCCCCCCCATTTAACCTGAGTTTTGATTTTTTTTTAGTGTTTTTTAGTTTTTCAAGTGCCTTACAGCTTGATGAAAAAACTAAAAAAAAAAATTAAAAAGAAAAATCAAAATTCGAGTTGACGCAACTTTGAAAAAAATAAAAAAAGTGGGTTGAGGGACTTTGAAAAAAAGTGGGTTGACGGACTTTGAAAAAAATAAAAAAAGTGGGCTCACCTATAAGCGGAGCATTTTGTATTTTATCTAAAATTTTAAGATCCATACATAAATCACTCTTTTCTTTTCTATGTCATTGGTTTTTGAGCTATTTATGTACGGACCCTAAAAAATAAGGAAAATGTGAAAGGAGAATTGTTTCATGAAGGCTGGACCGTATTTCTACAAAATGCGGTCCTAAGGTATAAAGCATCCATCTTAAAGATGGATGCAAATAGGTGGCCCATCTAAAAAAACTTGAAACTAAAGGTCCAAATGTTTTTTTAATAGAATTATTATTATTATTATTATTATTATTATTATTATTATTATTATTATTAATATTATTAATATTATAAATTTATTTATTTTTCATATTCATGATCTCCATGTTAGGGATTATTTGTCCTCGCAAATTAAGTCCAAAATCCATTTCAAAAAATAGATTTTTAAGAGGCAACTCATTTTTACATTGATTCATAGATACCGTGTCCAATACGAAATGCTCCTCTTATAGACGAAAATTACAAAAGAGGTTGGTCGATATTTTTTTTTTCTAAAATTACCCCTCGGTTGAAGGATGGCATCCTGAGATCGAATTTGAATTTTTTTTGTTTAGTTTTCTTTAATAGGGCAATGCCCCAAGTTTTAGGGGCAGTTCCCCAAGTTTTAGGGGCAGTGGCCATGCAATCCAAGGTTAGAATGCTTGGACCGATCATTCTATTTTTAGAAAAAAAAAACAACGGTCAGAGGACAGGCTCCTGGACTGAGCGGAGCTGGCGGCCTGAGGTCCCCATCCTCGGGCCACTCCTTATTTTTTGCAAAAATAGTGGTCCAAGAATGGGAAATAGAGAAATAGTGTCTATGTGGGGGTAACACGAAACTATGCTCTGGTATCTACAACCCAGTCAAAATTGCACGAACATGATGCAATACTAATACACCCATTGTCATAGTCTTCGACCATGCCACATCTGATTTGATGGTGGCTACAGTGGTTTCCCTAGCATCTTTCTTAACAATGTCCTCATTCTGCTCTTTCTTGAGGCTTCGACTCTCTTTTTTGTGTTAATTCTTGTCACAATGAAAGCATGTGACCCCCTTTCTAGACTTCAATCAAGTTATATCATTCAATTATTTAGATCGAACTTGGTCCTGATTCTTAGACCTTCCTTGATTTGGCTTGCAAGGTGGATGTGTCAGACAATCTCCTTTCCTTCTCCTCATTCAGTAAGCTACAAGTGACCTGACTCATGGTCCCTTTCCCCTCAAGCATTGAGTTGCTTAGGGATATTACCAAAGTCTCCAGACTGTCTAGTAATGAAGGAGCAACAATAGAGTATGCATCTCATCATCTATGGATATCTTTGCCGTTCCGAGTTGGTTAACAGTACTTTCCACTTCATTTAAGTGCTCTACAATGTAACCCCCATTCATGAACTTCAGATTCACCAACTTTCGGACTAAGAGTGTCTCATTTCAACAATCTTCTCTCGTTCAAGTCATGTAGCATGTTTGATAATGACTTGTAAAAGTATCACTCAATTTATGGTGGAAAACAACTTATTGAACCATTGTTGGATAATTTCAAGAGCCTTTCGGGTAACTTCTTCCACTCATCCATGGTCATACCTTCAAGCTTATGTTCTAATTTATCCCCTACAACACATAAGATTTTCTATCTTCAGCTTCCAAATGATCTACTTATTTCGAATAAGTGAAATGATCCTAGTCATGATATCAGCATCCATCGTTAATCCACACACAGACTTCCACACCCCCTCTCTTCCCCCTTCTTCTTCGCATCGGTGGTTAAGCCTTCACTGGTGATGAGGCCGAGTCATTGGCCATCAACATGTGTCGCCTTTAGTCAAGGTGTCATATGCAGTCAATGAAAGTTGGACAAAGTGATATCGGACGGTGTGTATATATATATATATATATATATATATATATATATATATATATTTATTTATTTATTTATTTTTTTAAGAAAAAAAACTTACAAAGGTCTAAATACAATTAAATGAACTCAAAATATAACAAATAAACAACTAAAAAAGATTCTCACTTACTACCACTAATAGCAATATCTCTTATTGAATAATAAAAAATAACATAATGCTTATGGGAATAAGAAATCATAAAAAAACATAATACTTCAAAGCACAAAGCAAGATAGCAAAAGATACCTCAACCGAATTTAGTACATCCTACTTCGGGTCTCCTCATCTAATTGTGCATGGGATCAATGGTCTATCTCAAACCTTTGAAGTATGAGAAAGCCTAAGCTACAACCTTTAAGTAATATGAAAGCAATGGAATAACATCATAAAGTCTAAGGCCTCAATGCCCTATGGGAGTGGGCGTACCCCCTCTTGCACTTAGCATGGGGCATGGCCCTCTTCTCTAACTTCTAAGGGAGAGATGAGAGAGAGATATCTTAGAAAGACGATAGAGAGAGGTGAGAGGGTGGCAAGCAACACTTAGAGGAGAGAGAAAGAGAGAGGTAGATAATGGTGTATATATTTAGTGGAGATAGAGCCCCCATTTATAGATTTTTTTTAAGGTTATGGTTTCCTCGGGTTAACCGTCTTTATGGATATTAAATCTAAACCATTGTTCATATAAGACTTGTAAGGTGAGAGATTTGAGCTATTCAATCATTAGATCAGTCATCATGATTCAAAGAAAGGTGTTAAAATCTTATCTTTCAGCTTCCTAAACCTAATTCTTATCAAATAATAAAATATAAAAAGTAATGTCATACTTTTGTTTATTTTTCACAATTTTCTTACTTATAATATTTGATTGAAATCAAACCTCATTAATTTCAAACTTACCATTTTTTCTTAAAACTTAATTGAGTGTCATAAATAGCCTCTTTCAAAATAAGAAAGAGAAGCCCCCATAGTGTGGGCGTGCGACCCATTGGCCCCTATGTGGGCCCCACGATTTCAATGGTTATGAATCCATTTTATGAAAATAAAACATTATGAGACTTCTAAAAATTCAAATAATCTATATAAAAGTCATTTAACATCAAAATATTCAATTCTAAATATTTTTTTTTATGAATCGGATCCAACTAGGTCAATGAATTATAAAATTGCTGAAGCACTCCATGTTTTACGATAGACTATAATCCATACTCACTCTCTCAAACTGGCCAAGCGATTCCCAGCACCCACATATTATTTTCTCAAACTGACTCAACGGTTCTTATAACACTAGAAACCATCGCAACAGTTCATGATTGGGCCACCAAAGCCAGCGATGTGACACAATCTTAGCCAATGGATTACATATTATCCCCTAGAGACAAGTTCTAAGTCACATAGACTTGTTGCAACTACAACTATATGATATATAGGGGTAATCTCTTGCACATGTAGATGCATCACCTTTAGTGGTGATTCACTTTTTCAATACGACTATCATATGTACATGTCATGTGATGGTTCGATGATGAGAGTTTTGACCCTCATGTCTACACACCTTCCATCACATACAAGAGTCACATAGTTCCTTGGCTCTCTACCCTGAGCAACTCTGACGACATCAAAAGATGACCTTGCGTTACCCTCATCGGTTATGCACTTAGCCCAAGTAATTGAAAGCTTTCCAAGTCAATTGGCCTAGTATGTAAAAAAGTAAAGTCCGAGTATTTGCAAAATAGCATTTGCCTATTTCTGTCCAATAGAACCATACTCCCACTGAGTTTGTGTTCCAATATATCAAGGAAAAGCTTTCTATGTTCTCCCTACAACATAGAAGTTCTATCCTCCCCCTTATCCAACTGCCCATTTTTTAATGGAAAGTTAAGATTGTCCCAATCACAATGTCACGTCTCTACACTGTTTTATTTTAATTTTTTTTTTATAAATTGCTTTGATACGTCCATTGCTCTATTAAATTCGCACTAATTAAAAATATAAAAAAAAATATTTACAATAAAATAAAATGACCAAAAACCCCTGAAAGTTTTAAGAGGTTTTTTGGTCATTACATTTTATCGAAAAATTATTGTTCATATTTTTTATAGGTGCACCCCAATGAGAAGATAGCACGTACTAAATTTCATATTAAAAAATATTGTATTAAAAAAACTAAAAATAAAATATTTTGAGACATCGGATCTAAGATCAAACAATGAGTAGCTCTCTTGATAAAATATAGACGGCTGGATGGTAAAGGAACGATAAAACTTCTATTTTGTATCGGAAACACAAAGTTTTTCCATATAAGAAAATATTGGTTATAATATCTCATAAAGTTTTTAATGACCGCATAAACCCAACAATCAATATGTCATCGATGGCCAAGGTTTCACCGGTGGTTAAGGCATCATGTGCAGATGATGAGTCACTGGTGATCAAGGCATCACCAGAAGTGAAGGTGTCACAAGCAACAGTCAAGGCATCCTTGGCAATCAAGGAGTCACCAATAGACAATCCGTGTCACCCGCAAGGAGTCACCAACAGTCAATCCGTGTCACCCGCTGTCATGGTAGTTCACCGTTAGTGAAGTTGGAGACTGGTACTAAAGAACTTTTCATGGTGGCCACTCAACAATAATCTCCTCTCCAGTAAAGGATGTGTCATTGTCACTTGTCACAAAAATATCACCTACTTGGACATTTTTTCCTGGCTCGTCCTATGATCGCTACATTCATAAGGCTGGAAAACAGTGATAGTAATTGCTGGTGGAGTGTCAAAGTCAAAGAAAAATACACTCTCGTACCAATTTCTCTGTTGGACTCCATTGTTTGAACCAATGTTTAAAAAACGCCTCGACTCGAGAATCGCCATAGACGGATCGAATCGGCGAAAAAAACGGGAATCGTCTGGTTCTAGAGAGAACCGAACGATTCTGTACAGTGACTCTGCCGATTCACTGTACGGAATCGGCGAGTCCCATACGGAAATTTTTTTTTTTATTTTTTTTATTTTTTTTATTTTTTTTTATTTTTTATTTTTTTTTGTAATCCATGATAGATTTTTTTGTAATACTTGATCGATTTTTTTGTAATCCATGATCGAATAGTTTTTTTTTTTTTGTAATCCATGATCAAATTTTTTGTTTTTTGTAACCCATGATAGAATTTTTTGTAATCCATGATCGAATGTTTTGTAATACATGATCGAAATGTTTGTTTTTTTTTGTAATCCATGATCGAAATGTTTGTTTTTTTTTTTGTAATCCATGATCGAATTTTTTGTTTTTTGCTTTTTTTGTAACCCATGATAGAGTTTTTTGTAATCCATGATTGAATTTTTTGTAATTCAAAGAGAAAATGAGAGAGATGATGATTCTGAGGCCACCCTATCCCAGCCATATTATTCACATATCGAGTCCCAACAGCAACAGTGTAGGAATGAGCACGACAGTACAGGTGAGCATGAAGATGGACAATCTTCGGGGATTTTAGATTGGGAACACAACAAAACACTAACACTCAGGGATTTGGAAATAGTCAGACGCCTGCTAATATCGATGATTCGTTTTTAGATCGAATCAATGAATTGTTAAACGAATTCAATCAATGGCACCAGCGTGACCAAGAAGAACAATAACGTCGTCTATCATTTTATTTTTAGATCATATGTTACTAATTTTATGTTTTATTGTAGTCCATGTATGTTGATATACTTATTCCATAATAATTATATGTTTATCCTTTTGTGTGATGTAAATTAAATGCTGAATGGCGGTTCATGCAGGGAAAGAACATATCAATATTCGCATATTCATTCAAAAACATGAAAATTCTTAATGGAGTACCCTCATTTCTTATTGAATTCCTAAAAAACAATATTTATAATGAATTTTTAATAATTTTTTTGAATTTTTTTGAAGCTTTAATCTGATCGATTCACCTGATTCCGGATCAGAATCGTCGATTCGCCGATCCGGATCGGTTTTTTGGAAGCCCGATCAGGATCACTGATCCGTTTTTTAAACCATTGGTTTGAACCGGTGTTTAAAAAAACGCTAGGGGACGAATAGGTTAAAAAAAAGGGAATCGTCCGGTTCTCGATTCCCGGTTCTAGAGAGAACCGGACGATTCTGCACAGTGACTCGCTGATTCACTGTATGGAATCGGCGAGTCCTATGAAGAACACGGGTTGCACAGTGTTCTTCACGAGATTCTTCGAAATTTATCATTTTTTTATCATTTTTTTGTTTTTTTTGGCATGTGATCTAATTTGCAGGCTGTAAATAGCTTTATTCAGCTTTTACAAGGATTAAATGGTTGAAAATTTTGGTGTTTTTGGATAACAAAACTTGCATTTTTAGGGTTTCCGCCTTTCCTTGTGTTTCATTACAAATAGGGCATGAATCTTTCAAAATCTGTACGCATTTTGATCGTAAAGCTGTGCATCAAAGCCTTTTGTTACTAATTTGTGATAATCGTTGAGAAAAACAGAGTTTTTTGGAGATTGAAGGCTTCGGTTCACAAAATCAGGTAAGAAGTTTGGGTTTTTTTTTTTTTCCGCCATATGATTTATTTCACGACATATTTTGAAGATAATGAGTTCAATAATTAGGATTTTTAATGTTTATTGTGTCTATTATGATTTAAAATTTTCAATTTTATGTAATTTGGTCAATTACAGCATGAAATTTGAGATGAACACATAGATGTCTGCGGAACCAAAATTCCGCTGTTTTTTTTTTTTTTTTTCCGCCTTTTGATTTTTTTTTCATGATATATTAGAAATAATGTGTTAAAAATTTAGGGTTTTGATTCCTTATATTGTTGTTTATCAGAAAATATACTCAATTGGATGTAATTTATTCACTTAGAGGTGGATTTTTGAGTTAAAATGGCTTATGTAAAATGGCTATGTGAAGAACATAATTTTTTTTTATTTTTTTATTTTTTTTATTATTTTTTTTTGTTTTTGTGTAATCCATGATCGAATGTTTTGTAATACTTGATCAATTTTTTTGTAATCCATGATCGAATTGTTTTTTTTTTTTTTTTGTAATCCATGATCGAATTTTTTGTTCTTTTTTTTTTTTTTGTAACCCATGATAGAATTTTTTGTAATCCATGATCGAATTTTTTGTAATCCATGATCGAAATGTTTGTTTTTTTTGTTTGTAATCCATGATCGAATTTTTTGTTTTATTTTTTTTTTTGTAACCCATGATAGAATTTTTTGTAATCCATGATCGAATGTTTTGTAATCCATGATCGAAATGTTCGTTTTTTTTTTTGTAATCCATGATCGAAATGTTTGTTTTTTTTTTTGTAATCCATGATCGAATTTTTTGTTTTTTGTTTTTTTGGTAACCCATGATAGAGTTTTTTGTAATCCATGATTGAATTTTTTGTAATCCATGATCGAATTGTTTTTTTCTTTTTTTGTAATCCACGATCGAATTTTTTGTTTTTTTATTGTTTTTTTGTTTTTTGTAATCCATGATCGAATTTTATGTAATCCATGATCGAATTTTTTGTAATCCATGATAGAATTTTCTGTAATCCATGATCGAATTTTTTGTAATCCATGATCGAAATGTTTGTTTTTTTTCTTGTAATCCATGATCAAATTTTTTGTTTTTTTTGTTTTTTTGTTTCCCATGATTGAATTTTTTGTAATCCATGATCGAATTGTTTTTTTTTGTTTTTGTAATCCACGACCGAATTTTATGTTTTTTTATGTTTTTTTTTTTTGTAATCCATGATCGAATTTTATGTAATCCATGATCGAATTTTTTGTAATCCATGATCGAATTTTTTGTAATCCATGATTGAATTTTTTGAAAATTATTGATTTTTTTTTTTTTAATCCATGATCGAATTTTTTTTTGTAATCCATGATCGAATTTTTTGAAAATTTGTGATTTTTTTTTTTTAATCCATGATCGAACTTTTTGAAAATTTGTTAATTTCTTTTTTTTTAATCCATGATCGAATTTTTTTTTGTAATCCATGATCGAATTTTTTGAAAATTTGCTATACTTTTTTTTTTTTTTTATCCATGATCGAATTTTTGAAAAATGATGATTTTTAGAAAAGATGTGAAAATCGTGATAAGGTTTTGATTATCATGATGTATTAAACCCAATTTTTAATTTTTATTGTTTGAGTTTGCTGCACTTTTTTTTTTTTTTTCTTTTCATGATCGAATTTTTTAAAAATGATTATTTTTCGAAAAGTTGTGAAAATCGTGACAAGGTTTTAATTATCATGAGGTATTAAACCATATTTTAAATTTTTATTGTTAAAGTTTTTGTTGAAAAAATTGTATGTTGATAGATTATTTATGCAAAAAAATGCATGTTATTATATTTTTAATGCAAAACTGTATTTTTTTTATCTGTTGTTCATGGATTTTTTAGTTGGAATGACTGATGTTAGCTGGCTCTGTGAAGAATTGTTTTTATTATTAATTTTTTAATGCAAAAAATGTATGTTCTTGATAATTGAGTTGTAGCCATGTTTGGAGCTTGCATTTTGTATTATATTATCTTGAATGTTTGTAATTGATATGTACGAAAATATTATTGTCAATAAAGGTATTTTGAAATAACAAATAAAAACATATATGACTACATGAACTACCGCAACATACTATCACTACACATGGTGATTATTTTTCTTTTTGAACTGTCAGGTTAATTTTATACTCTTTACATATTAAAACAATTGAATCATGTCAAGATCTGCAGAAGACCCTACATGGCAACATGGGGTCAGATTTGATCCCAACAAAGATAAAATTATTTGTAATTACTGTCAAAGAGTGATAAGTAGTAGGGTACATAGGTTCAAGCAACACTTGGCAGAGGTTAAGGGAAAAGTTTTTGCATGCACTAGTGTCCCTAGTAATGTAAAAAAACAGATGGCGGCAATTCTTAATGCTAACAAAGGTAAAAAAATTGCCAAACATAGGATGAATGAGGAGATAGCTAGTTTATATACAACATCAAGCAGGAATGATACAGAAGAGCAATATAATAATGACCTAGAATAGCAATATAATAATGAGCTGGACATGACCACAATATTGAGTTTACATGAACAATATCAGAGGGAACGTGGGTTTAGAATGCCCGGTGGGTCTAGCTCAGACATGCATGGTGGGCCTAGCTCAGATATGCATGGAGGGCCTAGCTCAGATATGCATGGCGGGCCCAGCTCGAGCATGTGTGGCGGGCCCAGCTCAAATATGTATGGAGGGGTTGGTGGCAATATGTATCAAGGAGAATCAGTTATTGAAGAAATTGTTTCTAGGTTACCTAGGAGTGCCAGTATTACAGGTCATGGTCGTAAAGACCCATTTCTCTCAAAGCCTAAGTCACAACAGATGACCCTAAAAGGCATGGTTAAAGGTACAAAAAACATGTTAGGGAGATATGTTGGTAAATGGTTCTACGATAAAGAGATTCCCTTTGATGCAGCCAATAGCCCATATTTTTCACCTATGGTCAGTGCAATCCAGAGAGTCGGGCTCGGGGTAAAACTCCCGACGGCATATGAGCTCAGTAGGCCAATATTAGATGAAGAGGTGGAGGAAGTTAAAAAGTTGATTGAAGAATATAAACAGAGTTGGCCAATGACAGGCATTACTCTCATGAGTGATAGTTGGTTGAATAAAGTTAGTTTTTAAACTTCTTAGCCTATTCCTCAAAAGATACAGCTTTTTTGTCTAGCAAAGACGTATCAGGGACGAAGAAGGATGCAAACTTCTACGTACGACTATATGATCAGATAGTGGAGGAGGTGGGAGATAAGCATGTAGTCCAGTTTATTACGGACAATGCGCGTGTATGTGTTTCTGCGGGCAGCAAGTTGATGGATAAGAGGAAGCATCTAGTATGGACCCCGTGTGCTGCACACAGCATCGATCTTATGTTAGAGGAGATCTGTGAGATCAAAATTGTGAAGGAGACTCTAAAGGAAGCAAGGTTGGTGTCGAGATTTATATACAACCACTCTAAATTTTTATTTCTGTTTAGAGAACACTCTAAGAAAAAAGAGATAATCAAGCCTGCCGTAACCCGCTTTGCGACCGATTACTTAGCTGTGGACTCCATTCGAGAATCTGAAGGTGCATTAAAGAGATTGTTTACTTGTGAAGAGTGGTTAAATGACCGCCTCTCGAAGTCCAGTACCGGTATAAAAGTGGACAACATAGTCTCAAAGAGGCAGTTCTGGTCTCGATGTTCCAGTGTTGTAGAGGCCACTGCCCCTTTGGTCACGGTGTTAAGAAAGGTGGATGCTGACAAGAAAGCTACCATGGGTATCCTTTATGAAGGTATTGAGAGGGCGAAATTATATTGGGGAGAAGTGTAATTTTGCTAGCAAAGTGATCGAGATTACAGAAAAGAGGTGGAACACCAAATTTGGACGTCCAATTCATTATGCTGGTAAATATATATTTATATCATTACAATGTTTCAGTTTAAATCATTTTTTTATGAAATTGTAAATGACATTTTTCTACCGATATATTTTTTAGGTTACTACTTCAACCCACAATTTTTCTATTTGACACCTGAACAACCCCACAAGATTATGGAAGGGGTCAGATACATTATTGTAAGGTTGGAGAGAAGCCATCGAAACCAAGTAACAGCAATACAAGAGGTATTATTTAATGTTTGGGTAAGAACTTCATTGAGTTGTTATATTTGTGAGGAATAATGCACTAAAACGTAATATATTTGTTTTAGCTTGCTACGTATAGGGATGCTATAGGATCCTTCGAAACTAGACTTGCCAAAAATTCTCGAACTATGATGGATCCAGGTTATCTCCTCGCTAATATTTTGTTCATTCAAATATTTAATCTTATGAATTGTTCTTGCCCTTACAATGCTTTTTGTATTTTAATCCAGCTGAATGGTGGGAGATATATGGTACTGATGCACCTCACTTAAAGAGGATAGCAATCAAGATGCTCTCCCAGACATGTTCTGCTACTGGCTGTGAACGCAACTAGAGTACGTTCCAATGGTTGCACACTACTAGGAGGAATCGACTCGCTTCTGAGAAGCTTCATAAACTAGTCTACGTTCATTATAATTTAAACCTCAGAAAACGACAAATAAGAAGGAAGCTTGAAGACTATGGACCGATAGACTTAGACACAATATTTGTCAGAAACACAGCAGACCAATGGGTAGTAGAAGAGGAGGAGCCAGTGTTGCACAAGAGAGCGTTCCTTGAGGCTATCGGTGATGAAGATCTTGAAGAAAGTGATGAGCAGCATGAAAGAAGAAGCAGCCAGCCAACGTATCCACAATTCGTCGAAGATGTCGGTGATATTGCACCTAATGAGGGAGACTGGGAAGGGGGTCTAAGAGAAAATGAGAGAGATGATGATTTTGAGGCCACCCTATCCCAACCATATTATTCACATATCGAGTCCCAACAGCAACAGTGTAGAGATGAGCACGACAGTGCAGGTGAGCATGAAGGATGGACAAGCTTCGGAGATTTTGGATTGGGAACACAACAAAACACTAACACTCAGGGATTTGAGCATAGTCAGACGCCTGCTAATATCGATGATTCGTTTTTAGATCGAATCAATGAATTTTCAAACGAATTCAATCAATGGCACCAGCGTGACCAAGAAGAACAACAACGTCGTCTATCATTTTATTTTTAGATTGTATGTTACTAATTTTATGCTTTATTGTAGTCCATGTATGTTGATATACTTATTCCATGATAATTTTTTGTTTATCCTTTTGTGTGATGTAAATTAAATGCTGAATGGCGGTTCATGCAGGGAAAGAACATATCAATATTCGCATATTCATTCAAAAACATGAAAATTCTTATTGGAGTACCCTCATTTCTTATTGACTTCCTAAAAAACAATATTTATCATGAATTTTAATAATTTTTTCGGATTTTTTTGAAGCTTTATTCTGACTGATTCACCCGATTCCCGATCCGGATCGCCAATTTGCCGATCCAAATCGGTTTTTTGGGTGCCCGATCCAGATCGCCGATCCGTTTTTTAAACCATTGGTTTGAACCCTCTCGTAAATATGTGAATGCAAGCAATGAAACCTTTATTTTTATGGGACAAAATACCAAATTCTTTATGTGTGTGTATATATGTAAGACTGGAAAAATATGCAAATAAATAAATAAAACACTTGACATGTGGCTTCATCATTATTAGGCTACGTCCATCTTTTAAGAGATGTTTTTTTTAAGATTATAAGTCTCTCTTAACTTATTTTAAAGGTTTCCCTCTTTATGTTTTCCTACTCTTAGGTTTTTTCCATCATGTTGTCTCTCTAAGAGGATCTAAATCAACCCACCACAACTCTCTTTCTCTCTCTAAGAGGATCAGTTTCTCTCTCTTCAGTTTTCGAGAGGATCGGTTTCTCTCTCTTAGGTTTCCCATCTCTCACGCTTTTATCTATCTTGAAAAAGAAAGAGGTTGTCTACCGTGAACCCCAACTTCCTTACGCATTGGGTTTTTATAGAACTTCCATTACTTGCCTAGCGAGTCATTGTTGCAGTTTTCAATTATGCCCCCGCACAAAGGGTTAACGGTCATTGGGGTGGGTTCCCACATGGGAGGGATACCCCCAACATGCTTTATTGAGAGAATGAGTTTTATCATCAATGAGATTGAAAATGGCATTCTATGCTGATATGAGGACATATAGAGACATTTATTTTTATAAACTCCATTTCACATTCGTCAAGGGCTCAGCCTGCTTGTTTTAACTTCTACTTTTGTTGCATAAAGCAATGATTTTGGAATTTTAATCGCTAACAAGTCGCATCCACTTTAGAATCATTTCACCAAAAAAAAAAAAACAAAAAGAAAAAAAAAAGAAGAAAAGAAAAGCAAAGAAAAGGAAAAGAAGAAATGTTCCTGCCCCTCCCTGCCTTGTAATCAACTTCACCTGTATGCCAAAGGGTGGTCCTAAGGGGATTACAAAACACCAAATTTTTAAAGCCTACCGTCTCAAAAGCTATTATTTCTTTCTCTTAAGATACATTCCATTGAAATGTCCCTTACTTCATCTTTGTCTATTTATAATCTTTTTAGGAAAATTTAATGGCTCTTCTAAACTTAAGGTGGCTCCTTAGTTTATGGATTGACATTCATCGAAATTGCAACGAAGTTTGATGGCCTTCTTTGTAGGGCTTGCAGAGGGCTGGACCTGGACTGGGAAGACTTGGACCGAACCGGGCTATGGTCCCTATAAGCCAAGCCTAATTTGTACTGTACAGAAGGGGCTCGGTCCCTGTTAGAACTAAAAGATTCTCCAAAAAGAAAAACTAAAGTGAGATATTGAGCCCCAAGTCATAGTTTTTCTGGGCCATCGCCAGCCTTATGCATTTAATTTTTGGAGGTTCATTGAAGTATCTTTTAGTTTGGGCAAATACAGCATGCTCCTGAGGGAGCACCTGCATGATTGTTGAGGTAGGCATTTTTCTAGAGCAATTTTTTGGGCTTGTTTTTTTCCTTCTTTTTTGTTTTTCTCTCTAGGTTTGGCCTAGGAGATGGGTGAAGAAGATTTTAGAGTTAGGGACAAAACAGATTCCTTTGACATGGTGTTTTTTACCCTTAGGACCGAGTACAAAATTTGGTCGAGCTGGAGCTCATGATCTTGTACTCATTAACGTACAAGACGGACACTCTAAAAAAACTCACAGGGTTCAAATGAATTTAGACTGTATTGAAAATTTTCCGTAAAAAATCATAGTTTAAATATGAAAAATTTTATGTTATTTTTCCCATTCATAATCATCTTAACCTAGATCATGATTCCTTAAGAATTTGGATTAAAAATCCATTTTTAAGATAGGTTTAAGTTAGGGCTCTCATATGCACAGTATGAGCTGGCTGATTCATAGAAACCCCATCTACAAATACATCATGTGCTTGTGAAATGACGTATTATTTGCCAGCTTTCGATATACTTGAAGCAAAACTGGAATTTTCTCATGGGATTGTATATTGGGGTCAATCTTTGTTTGAAGGAGGTCATAAGTGCTACTAACCATTGGATATCAAATTAGAAGGCTTGGAGTGTGACATGATATTCGAAAAATATTTTTTTGAATTTTGAGTTTAGATAATAACGCACTCACAACCACTCAATTTGAAATCTGACAAATAAAAAAGATTGTGACTCCTTGAATTAGAAATAAAAAATCTCTTTGTATACTTTTCTTTTTTCTCATTGTGTTGTTAGATGGACCTACAGGCTCGTCTTCTATGTTGGGTGTCCCGTCCCATGAGGGATGCCCCATTTGTGGGGGCTTGTCATGAAAGTCAAATTAATGACTTGTATTTTCAAGTCAAAAGGTTTTTACAAAATATAGGTCCCACGTGAGAATAATATTGGTTGAGATTCTCTCATTACTTTAGGTAGGGACCCAGCCAAGCCCACGTATGTAGAAATGCGGGTCTCTTAATAAATCTATTTTTGAGATGGATTTTACGATTTAATTTTTAAAGACATGTAATCTCTAACATGGAGATCATGAATATAAATAAATAATAAAATTTTAAAACTAGAAATAATAATTCTAATAAAAAACATTTAGACCGTTAGTTTCCAATGTTTTTAGATGGAATACCTATTTGCATCCATCTTTACGAGATTTAAACTTTGGACCGCACATAAAACTACGGTCCAGCCCACATGAAACAATTTTCTTTTAAAAAGAGGGGGTTATAGATATAAATTAGATAAGAGTGGTGTGTCTCATCTAGCAAAGTTCCTCTCTTGAAAGTGAGCCAATTCTTCGTGTACTAGAAAAATAAAGAGTCTTCTCTTAGAAAGAAGAAGAAGAGAGAGAAGCATGTTAGAAAAAGAAAGAAAAGAAAGCTTCTGAAAGAGAAAAGAGCATCAGAGAGGGAAAATATAGAGAGAGAAAATCTCTAGAATAAGTCAGAGAGCCCAATAAATATTGCTTTCCAAAAAACTTGTAACAATTTATTTTTATTAATGGATGTCTCTTTCTGCTATGGACGTAATCTGAAAAGGTGAACCACATAAAATCACGGCATTAGTAAGTTATTATTTATTTTATTTGATTTATTACATGATATCCACTTATACACATACATCATTTTTTGTGTATTTTTTGTCTTATAAATCTGAGTTCTATTGTGTGTATCCGCATTTGTGCAAGAAGGCTTGATTGAGTAAACCCAATATTCTTAACATCTCATTGTGGTCGTAAGATACACTTGGCGACATATGACACACTTTATGGCAATGCCTTCAAACGACTGAAGGTTTAAAAAGAAAAAACGAACTTTAACATAAGACCACCTCAAGAAAGAAATCAAGATGTAGGAAACTCAAGTCATTGTGACTTCTCCATAAGCCACTCAAAGAGCTTAAAGCCCTTAAAATTGAAAAGCACTAACTCAATATAACGGAATCCCATAAAATTTAAAAGCACCAGCTCAATATAATGGAATATGGTGATCTGTCGTGACCGTAGAAATTGATAGAAGCGTGAAGCACTCCTCTTGCTCAATGCCCATGGAGACAAAACAAGGCCAACTTGTCACAAAAGGAGCGCACCCCAATGGACCACCATGAAGGCTTAATAGTGTGAGCAAAATATAATGGTACAAGTGGAAGCTTTCTTTCCAATTCCTTAGCCTTTAATCAAAGCACCATGACCTACTCTTTATGTCTCATATGATTATGTCACTATCAAGTGATAAGAGACGGAGGCCAAGGGATAGACGCAAGGAATATGATTTTTTAAGGCTGTAGAAAAATGGATGAGGTTTATGCAAGGCTTAGGATTTATGAAAACAAAATAAAGCCTCACCTCAAATCCTCGGGAAAGCACTTTCGGAATCTTCATGGCTCTAAAATCAATTTCCAACACCAAAAAAAAAAATTGAAAGTAAATTAGATGGTACCAATCTTTTGAATCTATAAACACTTATTTTTAGGGTGAAATAGACAGTTTAAATGATTTGTTACAATATACACTATTTTTAGAGCTTGAAATACTATTTTTTTTTCACAACCATAATGTTCAAGTCAAGATGATCGAATGTAAAGGTCTTCCAATACTTGAATTGTAATTTTCGATGAGTTATGAGGTGGGGCTTTACTTACTTTGATAGCGCTGCAGCCCTATCAAACAATTTCCTTAAAAAATTGTCTCCCCATTAAATAAGGAAAAAGTTTATATAAGTGCAAGGCTTTAAATAATTAAATTCAGGTGCACCTCAAAAATTTCACTAAAAGAGGTTGTTTTGATCCTCAAATTGATACATGGACATGAGAAAAAAAATGGATTTCAAGTTTTGAAAATAATACATATTATAATGTATTTTTGAACCATCAATTTTTAAGATTTTAAAATTTCCAATATCTGCTCGATCTACATTATATTTTAAATTTTAAATTTTATAATTAAAAATAGAAATATATTTTAAGGCTATCACAAAGATTTCCCGTATTGAAACCACATTCTTAACGCTATCTAAAGGTGCACTTTACTTTGATTGTTTAAAGCATCTGCTTTATACAAATCACACCCATTAAATAAATACCAAAGGATTTATGCTTCTATCGGAGCATACTATTGAGATCCACGAGTATAACAGTGAAGCCTTGCCATTGAGATCTAACGCACTACAAAGCCTCGCCTCCTGTCCACATAAATCGCTAAAAGTACGCTAAGGTTATAGTTGTCACATTATTCACTTCTAAATTTTGAAGCTTATAAATATAGAAATATATACAATAAAACCATTCACTTTTTTATAAAATTTCCATATTTATAAGCCTCAAAATTTAGAAGTGAATAATGTGACAACTATAACCGTAACGTACTTTTAACGATTTATGTCGACATGAGGCGAGTCTTTGTAGTGCGTTAGATCTCAATGGCAAGGCTTCACTGTTATACTCGTGGATCTCAACAATATGCTCCGACAGAAGCATAAATCTTTTGGTTATAGCTGTCACATTATTCACTTCAAGTGTGTCATGGACATAGTCTAAAATAAAATTTTTGAAATACTATGAAATATTTTATCTATTGGATTTTGAATCCAATGACTAAAAATGATTATAACCTTCCTATAATAAAAATAAATGGTCAGGTAATAATATTAGGACTTCTCTAGATTAGTCGATGCAATCCTTCATACAGGATATAACATTTTAAATATCATTTCTCAAGGGTATTTTCATCTAATTACCAAATTGAAATGGTTCCTTTATGCCTCCACACCTATGAAACTCGATAGACTTGACTAGATTTAATTCATGAAAAATGTTTTAATAGTAATATGGTCAACTTAAAACTCCACGAAAATTGCAATTTTGGGGTAAAGAAACCTCTAAATTCAATCATCCCAGACCATGTGGTTATGAAAAAAAAACAAACATTGAAAATAATATGTTGTACACAGTATCTAAAAGAAAAAGATTATATAGAGCCAAGGCTCTAAACAATCATATTAGAACTCACCTCATTTCATTAGAAGCTGTTTTGATGCCCAAATATCCTCAAATTGATCATCTCTGCATCATGAACATGAGAAAGGAATAGATTTCAAATATTAGAAATAGTGCATCTTATAATGTATTTTTGGATTGTCAAATTTCAAGATTTTAAAGTTTTCATCGATGTGCTCAACCTATACTATTTTTGAAGCTTTAAATTTTATAATTAAAGATGAAAAAATATTTTAAAGCTATCTTGATATTATTTGAAATGACATTTCTTGATACTAGTTGAAGATGCGCTTTACTTTTCTTTAGTTTTAAATTTCATTGTTAGTGTTGAAAATTAATTTTAGAGCATCATTGGCCAAAGTGCTTTGGAGACAAGGATTCAAGGTGAGGTTTACTTTGTTTAAAGCCTAGGCATCTTAAATTCATTTACTTGCTTTTGTTAAAAAAAAAACGAAAAAAAAATTGTACTTGGTTCAAATGCTTCCTAATAATAATATAAGGATGGACATCATTGATGAAATTCACTTAAAACTACTGCCAAAGGGTAGCAGCCATCCACTAAAAGAAAATAGTGCACATCTAACGAATCTTCAGGATTGAGACTAGCAATTAACCAAGGGCCTCTCCAAATTAACCCATTAGAAAATCCTTAATCCGAGTCCTTTTCAACACCACATTGATAAAAATTGTTGACATAGGTAGGTGGTCCTATTGTTCAAGTATTGCCGAAAGCCTCATGACTATTATTTATCTAATAACATTATTTACTTTTTATAATAATTTTATTTCCTTTAATTTATTTATTTATTTTCTTTGGTTTTTAAGCTACCTATCAATAATTCTTAAATGTTGTTCATATTGAGTCAAAACAGTCATGATGACTATACGTTTTCTTTAAGATTGAGAACAGAGCCAAAGGTCATGTTCAGCTATACGTTTTCTTTAAGAGTGAGTAAAATAGAAAATGAAGGAAGAAGGTTGAATGGTTGATAGAAGATCTTGACCACTAAATACAAAACTCGCCATTCATGGCGAGAGGATAAGCTCTAAAGTTTTTAAAATTCATTAAAAAAAAATAGCTCACTAATCTATTAAAGATACCAAAAAAAAATCTAAGAGTTGTGCCCATCTCTCCTCTTATCCATATACACCAAAACAAAAGTCCTCTCTCAGAATATATTTTCTGTCTACCATTTTAAAAAAAAAGTATTATTTTTATTATTTTCTGCAATGTAGGTACATTTAGATAAGACTCGAGAACAAAAAAAAAAAAAAAACAATTGAGAGAGAGAGGCCAGTCTTAAATCATTAAAACATGGTTGAAAGAGCGAGTTAAAAAACATGAGTAATGATATACTCTCCCACAACTATATCAAAAAAATCACACACAGACTTCCAAATAAAATAATCACGTACATATCTTGATTTTGTTTTTGTTTTAGAGATATATAACAAAATTAAAAGTGATCCTTGAAAAATAGTCCCAAGAGGGTCCGAGCGTCTCACTAGACCATTACCCTAAAAAACATATCCACCACCAGACCAAAACAAATTATACATCAACTTTTTAAATCAACTTATCAACAACCAAATACCAAAACAACACAGCAAAACCCCATAGAGGAAGCTCAAAATAGAGGGGCATCAAAGCAGAAGGGAATATAAAGCCCTCAAAACAAAGCAAGATACAATAATAAACAAAATAGCATCAAATACAAAAGAAACCTTCTTCGTCTTCTTCACATGCAAAACTTGTAGAATGATTTCGTTTAGTGAGAGGGAGTAGTCTCTTCTCCACTGTTAGGGTGGTAGCCAGAGAACTTCTCTTTGATCTTCTCCAAGAAGCCCTTCTTTTCTTCATGGCTCTGCCCTTCAGGGTGTGGAGCACTGGTCTGCGGAGCACTCTCTGGAGCTTCGACAGGGTGCTGCGGAGCACCGTATCCTCCGCCACCGTGAAGTTTCTCCTTGATCTTCTCGGGCAATCCCTTCTTCTCCTTCTCGTGCGCGTGCTCCGCCCCCGCACAGTGTGGTGCTCCCTCTCCTGCTTTCTCTTTATCTGCCTCTGATCCACCTGATAGCTTCTCCTTAATCTTCTCCTTCAATCCCTTCCTCTCTTTCTTCTTTTTTTTCCATTCTTCCGCCTCTTCTTCATCGCTTGACTGGCAAAAACAAATCAAAGACAAAATCGAATCAGAATGATCAAGATCAAAGGTTTTTCTTGTCAGAAAAAAAAAAAAAAAAACCGATCGAGATCAAAGAATCAAAAAGCTCAGATGATCAAAATCTCAGATGATCAACAGATCTCATTTGACGTTACTGAAACTTAGGTTTGAGATTAGGAAAAGAGGGAAGGTTTCTTACAGAGCTGGAGCTCGAGCTGCCCGAGCGGTGGAGCTTCTCGAGTAGGCTACCCTTCTTCTCCTCATCTTTCTCTTTCTCCTCCTTTTTCTCTTCAGAAACGTAGACCTCTTCAAACTTCGAAGCTAAGGCCTCTTCTTGCTTCTGTTCAGGGGTTTCAGGGTGATGGTGCCCAAAGAGCCCTCGCTCATGGACCTCCACACGGCCATCTCCGCTCTCGGGGACGACGCTTGTGGTGTGTTCATCGGCCATTTCAGCAAACAGGAAGTAGTGAGAGAGAGCAAAGGTAGAGAGAAACAAATCACAGATGGTAGAGAGAGAAACAGCAAAAATGACAGTAAGGTCAGAGAAGATGAACAGGAGACAATTAAGTGAGAGAGAGAGTAGAGTAGAGTAAAGAGTGGGGACCGAAATGGATGGAAGTTGTAATGGCAAGCAATAACCTTTTATAGACGCCTTTAGAGAGAGAGAGAGAACCGACACGGTTGCAACGCGCTGAGGAAGAGAGGAGCGGTGGAGGGGAGGGAAAGAAGGGAGCGAAGGCTCCAGATACGTGATGATTTGGCCTCGACCGACACGGTAAAGCTGTGGGACCCAAACTGCGGCCAATAGTTTATCGCCAGGTGGATGACGTGTGGTCATGTCTAGGTGTGAAGCCGGGCGACAGCTAGATTTGGAATGCTGAGTCACCTTTCCGATTTTCAATGTACGCTCGACACGTGCTAGTAAGGGATTGGATACGGTTCATCTGGGTCCCGGTTTCAAAACTCTCGGGGTCCGCTCTCCCTGCTCTGGACGGTGGCCGACTGTTGGCGACCTCAGCGCTTTGGGAGGCCAAACACGTCGTAGCAGACGAAGGTTTGCTGAGAGTCTTAGGACACATATGTGGATATGCGGTCCTTCTTTTTAATCTATTTAATTTTGATTTGATTTTTATGGAAAAAATTTATATAATGTTGCAACCTTAAAATGTAGAATTACATATGCACCTTAAAAATTCATCGTAGAAGATTTTTTTAACATTGAAAAACCCTCATTTCGACATTGAGATATATGAATATAAAAAAAAAAAAGGATTTTAAATCCCAAAACTAGTGCATTTTGTAACACATTATCTACACCGTACATTTTCAAGATTTTCATATGTTTATAGATCTACTTGATTTTAACCATTTTAGAATTTAAAATTTTATAGTTAGATATAAAAATAGATTTCAAATAAGGGTGCGGTTTGTATAGAGCCTAGGCTCTAAACAATCAAATTAGAGCCTACATTCAAATGATGTCGAGAAATGTGGTTTCAATACTAAAAATCTTTGTGAAAGCCTTAAATATATTTTCGTACTTATTTATAAAGTTTAAAGCTTCAAAAAATAATGTCGATCGACATATTTCTGATAACTTGAAAATCTTGAAAATTAACGGTCCAAAAATGCGTTACAAAATACACTATTTTCAAAACTTGAAATCCATTTTTTTTCTGATGTCCATGCATCTTGATGCCGAGATGATCAATTTGATGAAATTTGGGCATCAAAACAACCTCTTCTAGTGAAACTTTTTAGGTAGGCTCAAATTTGATTATTTAGAGCCTCAACTCTATATAAACTTTTCCCTTCAGGTAATCCTACGAATTTTTTATACCACAACTACATGTTATTATAAAATTCGGAGGTGCACCTTAATTGAATAGATTATATATATATATATATATATATATATATATATTAACAAGGAGATTATTAATATGTAAAAATATAAAAAAATTAAAACTTAAGAAAGTAATTTTTTGGAGACATTTTTTTAAACAATTAGGTTTTAATATAGATGTTTGATACCTCATAAATGTAGAAATGTATTCCCCAGCTCATAACCTTTTTCCATTATTATTATGCGATTTTTATACACCCAACTATTTCTATACAAATATTTCCTATTACACTACTACCAATGCTTTGCCATTGTTATCAATTTATTAATGTTATTACTATATTTATATTGTTATAATTTTATTATTGCAACAGTACCTATAGTGTACTTTATTATTATTGTCACTGTTATTTATTTATCAATGTTATTACTGTTTTTATATTGTTATAATTTTATTATTATAGTACGTAATGAAAAGCAATAATAGTACGTTATTATTATTATTGCTTATCAATATTCATATAGAAATATTTACTGTTATCATGAATATAGTTTTGGGAAATAGTATGATAGGGCTGCAGCCCTATCAAAAATAAGTAAAGTCTTCCTTAATAAATCATCAAATATTGTAATTCAAGCATAGAAAACCTTTGCATCGATCATCTCGACTTGAACATTATGAGTTGTGAAAAAATTAAGATTTCAAACTCTAAAAAATAATGTTTATTTTAACAATTATCTATGCTGACCATTTCGCTCTAAAAATAGGTGCTCAAAGATATGCAAGATCAGTATGGTTTTTTGAGTTTCAAATCTTATCGTCGGTGTCAGAAATTGATTTTAAAACCATCATGAAGATTTCTATAGCCAAAAGTGCTTTCCATGTAAAGATTTACGATGAGGTTTTATTTGATTTTCATAGAGCCTAGGCCTTATAACAACTTCATCAGTTATGTTTTGGGGTATTTATAAGTATTGATTGAGGACATGGTCGTGACTCTCTGAGAACAGTGTGAGGTTACGCAGATATCTATGGGCTATAAAGGAAGGGAGAACATGGGCGGCACTTATTCGAACCACATGATAAAAAGAGACAGAGAGGGAGAGAGAGAGAGAGTGAATGGAGAACGTGGAGACCACTTCATGAAAATAAGTACGAGACTAAGTAGCAAGTAGATGAAGAGAGGGAGTGTATAGAGTAAATTGAAAAGAAGAAGCAAAAAGAGAAGAAGAAAACCATTTTACGTGGTTGGGTCTTTTGGACCTACATCTATCGTAGAAGGGTTATTCAACTGTGAGTATTATTTTATTCACTCGATATTAAATAGAGCTTATATAACAACAAAATAAAAACTGATTTCGCAAATATCTCTTGAATATATTACCAACTTGTCATCAAGATATTCTTCACATTTAGTTACTTAAAAATATGGGATATGGATAACCATATCTAATATGAAAAAAACACTAATATGATATTACCCAAGAATATATATATATATATATATATATATATATATATATATATATATATGGGTGCGGTTTGTATAGAGCCTAAGCTCTAAACAATCAAATTAGACCCTACCCTCAAATATTGTTGAGAAATGTGGTTCCAATATTGGAAATCTTTGTGATAGCTTTAAAATGTATTTTTCATATTTATTTATAAAGTTTAAAGTTTAAAAAATAGTGTAGATCGACAGATCTATGAAAACTTGAAAATCTTGAAAATTGACAGTCCAAAAATGTATTACAAAATACACTATTTCTAAAACTTGAAATCCATTTTTCCTCTCATGTCCATGCATCTTGATGTTGAGATGATCGATTAGAAGATATTTGAGTATCAAAACAACCTCTTTTAGTTAATTTTTTGAGGCAGGCTGAAATTTGATTGTTTAGAGCCTCAGCTCTATATAAAATCTTCTATATATATATATATATCAAGCTTTCTATGCTTCACCTAGTGTATAGAAGTTCTATCCTCCCCTTATCCAACCGTCCATTCTGAATGGAGGACTAAGATTGGCCCAATCACAATGTCACGTTTCTACAATATTTTATTTTTAAATTTATCTATAAACTATTTTGACACCAAATTTTGGACGTCCATTCTTCTATTAAACTCGCACTAACCAAAAATATAAAAAATTTTTTTCAGTAAAATTAAATTACCAAAATACCCCTAAAAGATTCAATGGGTATTTTGATCATTATATTTTATTGAAAAATTATTTTAATATTTTTTATAGGTGTACCCCAATGAGAAGATGATGCGTACTAAATTTTATATTCATATATTTTGTATAAAAAAATTAGAAATAAAATACTTTGAGACGTCGGATCCAAGATCAAACGATGAATGACCCTCTTGATCAAAATTGGACGGCTGGATGGTATGGGGAGGATAGAACTTCTATGTTGTAGGGAAAGCATAGAAACCTTGTCCATATATATATATATATATATATATATATAAGGTTGCAACCTTAAAATGTAGAATTACATATGCACCACAAAAATTTATCGAAAAATTTGTTTTAATGTTGAAAAACTCTCTATTTGATCATCTCGACATCAAGATGTATGAACATAAAAAAAAAAAAAATTGAGTCTTAAAACTTGTGCATCTTGCAACACATTATTTAGACCATCCATTTGCAAGATTTTCATATGTTTATAGATCTCCTTGATTTTAACCTTTTTTGGAGTTTAAAAATTTCTAATTAGATATGAAAATAGTTTTAAGATAATCCTAAGAATTTTTTACAACAAAATTACATGTTATAATAAAATTTGAGGTGCGCCTTAATTGAATTGTTGAAGGTTGCAGCCTTATAGAAACCGCACCCTATATATATATGGAAAAGTCTTCCAAATGCTTATAGGTGAAAATGAGCAGTGATTTTGCCTATGCTCATCACCGTCTAAAGTTCATCGCATGGTCACAATCGTCCGGTAGTGTTTCATTTTTCATTTTTTTTACAAATCTGACTGATATGAAATTTAGAACATATGTACATCTTAGTGAGGCGCACCTAATAAAAATATAAAAAAAAATAATTCGTGAAAAACAATTGACCAAAACACTTTCAAAATTTTTGGGGGTATTTTTGTCAATATTTTTATGTAAATATTTTCTTTTGATATTTTTCATAAATTCGCCTATTTTTTATGAACACAATATCTAAATTTCAAGTCATTCTGATTTGTAGAAAAAAAATGAAAAAATGAAATACTACCAGATAATCGTGACCGTATGATGAACTTTGAACGGTGATGAGGGTAGGCGAAATCACTGTTCATTTTCACCTATAGGCATTTTGTAGTATCTTCATATATATATATATATATATATATATATATATATATATATATATATATATATATATATATATATATATATATATATATATATATATATATATATATATATATATACACTTTCCATCCCTTTTTCTTTTGACAAAGATCGCTTACAAGTAGTTTTATTTCAATGACTCTTTGCTTCAAAAAAAAAACAAACAAATCCAAGATCTTAAAACCTTGATGCCACTAAACCAATTTTCTTTAAACCTAAAAAATAATAACTACTTCTTATGCTTGGGAATATGAAGAAAATATTATTAAATAGACAAGAAACAAAAAAAAAATATCGGAGATTATCTCAACTGGGCTTATTACACCCCACACTGAGGCACCACCATCCAATGGTGCGGTGGAACTATGAACTCCTCTTGATCACAAAAACAAACTTAGGTCCAAAACCCTCAAGACGTAAGATAACATCTTCTTACTACTACCAAAGCCCTAGGTTCATTAAGGCAAGATGAGAGAGATAAAACATCATCTAGGTGGGGTGTGCCCCTTAGGTCAGAGAGAGAGAGACTTCTAGGGTTGGGGTGTGCCCCCTATTGTTACCAAGAGAGAGAGAGAAGTATTTAGAGAGACAAGACAGATTTTGGCGTAAAGATTTTATGGCCAAGATGTCCTCTATTTGTAGTGCAAAAATAGGATTCGAGTTTTTTAAGGTTTTCCATGGGTTGCCTCTTCCTGTGAGATTGAACATGAACTATAGAACTTAGGTGACTTGTAGGGTGAGAGATTTGAGCTATCTATTCAATAGATGGGTCATCAACATTATGGAATGTGTTAGAACCTTTATCCCCATTTTTTAAACCATTTTCCCATCAATATAAATTAAATAAAATAATTTCAAATATAATATTGTGCATATCAAAATAACGCATAAGTCTTCTCATGCGTTCCAAAAATCCATTCAAAGCTTCCTCAAGCCAATACCTTTCCAAAACACATGGCAACTTGGCTTCCAAGCCAAAGTCACTTATCACAAAAAAATAGAAAGGCTCTAAATGGGTGAGGCATGCCACCCATGAGAGGATCTCATGGGCCCCACCATTTAGGCCATAGTGGGCCATGTACACAATGTGCTCCATGCTATTTTAAATATTTTTAAAACTCAATAAAATAATTTTAGAATTTATTTGAATATTTAAATCCATGTAAAATCAATATCTCTATTTTAATAAAACAAAATTTGATAAATAAAATATCAAATAATAATTCTAATAATAATAGATCTAGCAAAATTCAAATCATAATTCTAAAATCATATATATCATAAAACAAACATAATTAAATTCAATAGATGGGAAAATGATCCATATGGTATAGGAATTAAATCAATAAACAATGGGGCAGTCTATATTCGATTGTGGACTACGGATCACACTTGCTTTATCAAACCGACCCAGTATTTTTCATGACCCACAGTCCATGCAGTGGCTCATTAGTGGGTCACCAAAGTCTGGCCAATGAGTCAGGGGGTTGTAATCCCAGTTTGTGGATTTCATGTTCTCCCTTAGAGATGTACCAAGGTCACTTAGACCTGATACGACCACAACTCCTATGACGCATTGGGGTATTTCTGACACATGTATAAGCTTCACCCTGAAAGGTAGTTCACTTTCCCGAAACGACTATCATATATGCATATTGTATGATGGTACTTGGATGACTACCATCACACATAAGGGTCACACAATCCATCGGCTCACTCATCCGGGCATACTTCGACCTCATCAAGGGATGACCTATTAGAACCCTTATCGGATAGTATTCTATGCCCAGGTAACATAGATTTTTTTCGAACCGACTGCCCTAGTTTGTAAAGCTCAGTTCGGTATCAGCAAATATACTTTACTTAGTATAGTCCACGTGGGACCACATTCTCATTGAGTTCATGTTTAATTATATCAAAATGTTTTATTACAAGCACTCATAGGGCCTTTAATGGCAACACTCACCCAACATAGTATTATGTCAACAAAGTGAGAAATAAAAGCATGTACTACATGATGTTTCTCTGTTGATTTCCAGTGGTTCACAGTGGACATGAAATGTTGTTCTTTCCACATCTATGACATAAAACAATATTAAAAGTTGCATGAAGTATATTATTTGCAAAGGTAATATTGTAATTTATATATAAAGTTTATAGCTTAAAAAATTGTGTAGTTCAAACAAATCCATTAACATTTGAAAATCTTGAAAATTAATGGTCCAGAAAATGCATTACAAGATGCACTATTTCCAAGACTTGAAATCTTTTTTTTTTTTTTTTTTGACAATGTTATTAAAGCGTGATTAATCAGTCAAAGGTTATAACCAATTAGAAAGGGAAAACATCTAAAATAAACAAATTATGCATAGATACCTCTCGTTTTACCAATCCATCAGCAATGTCATTAGCCTCCCTATACACATGTTGAAATGAGATTTGGAGACCCTAACACATATCCATAACATTTAGCCATTTCCTCCTCAAGCTCCATGGTGCACCAATTTATCACATTCAGAGTGTCCCCTTCAACAATACATGACATTCTAATCTTTTTCTCATTCACAATCTGAACTCCACACTCTAACGCAGCCAATTCCGCTTGCTTAGCCGTCACCTCCCCATAGGGACCAGCAAACAAAAGATCACCTCTCCAAATGCATCTCACAAAATTCCTCCAACTCCAGATAGGCCTGGGTTTCCTCATGAACTTCCATCGAAGTTATGTTTGATACTCCCTAGCATAGGTATGCTTCACGTACCTTTTGGTCTTACTTTCATTACTTTTTGAAGCATCAAATTATGCAAATTAATCTCAACATCCGCTTTGGCCACTCCAAACCCTTCCTCTGTCACGGAGAACCAACTCCAAACCGAATGCAGAATCTTTCTTTTAACTAATTCCACCTTGAATGCTTTGTTATCAAAGGTTGTCCTATTACGCTCCAACTATATCTCCCAAAGAACAACAACTTTTACCATATCCCAAAACATCTTGCCCACCATTGGTAAAGAATACAACTCCATGCTACCCAAAATATTCATATGACTACTTGGCACCACCATCATATGTCCAATTTTTTGAAAAAGCCATATCCAGATAAAAGAAGAGAAGGGATAATGAAGGAAAAGATGATCTCCATTCTCATCATTTTCCTTACAAAGAATGCTAACATTCGTAATAATCTTGCTCACAGTAAGCGACTTTCCTTGAAACAAAATCCATAAGAAAATTTGAATTTTGAACGGGACCTTCCAACATATTCTCTTCAATAATGGCCTAGTCCACTGAATCCTATCATGAAACAACAGACTGTACACTGATTTAATTGAGAAAATACCGTCTTTCTCACCCTCCCAAACTTGTTCCCTCTCTCTGTGAGACATAAACCCATGAATATCCCTAACCAGTGAAGTATATTGATCAATCATTGAGTCTAAAACTCTGCTGTACCTGCAGTTTAAAGACCAAACATTTGCATCCCAATCAAAGATCTGAGATGCCATGATATCTTCTATTTTTTCTCATGTCCATACATCTTGAGGTCGAGATGATCGATTGGAGGATTTTTGGGCACGTCGGAACAGTCTTTTCTAGTGAATTTTTTGTGAGCGCCACCATTATATAAACCTTTTTCATAATATAATGCAATTATTGCACGAAGTCAAAATCGCTTTTTAGCAGTCCAGTGATTTCAATTATAAGATGTACTCGGTTCAAGACTTATGATGGTAAGGGATGGGGAGGAGTCCAGAGGGTCTGTAAAAGGATGCCTAACACCTAGCTGCCTAGGGCCTTGCCTATCTCTGGGGGCAGACCCAACGCCTAGCCCGAAGCGGCTGCCCATATAATAACAGGAGACAAGAGCAGGGCGACCAACGCCTAGCCCAGAGCGGCTGCCCATATAGTAACACGAGACAAAAAATCTCTCATCATAACAGTATGACAAAAAAATGGGATCTCATAATAACAAAAGTTCAAAAAAAATAAAAGAAAAAACTCTTAATTGTGAGAATCAAACTATTGGAGAATTATCCCGAACAATGTCGAAAGACCATTCATTTTCATCTTGATGACGATAAGTATACTAGCGGGTTCTTTTCTTAGAAAATTCAAGGCGGAACTAGTTGAAGATTAGCCATCGCCTATAAAACCAAAAAAAAAATTCTCAAAAAATTTAGGGCGAAACTGGTTGAAGAGTCGGCCATGGCCTAAAAAATAGAAAAAAACATGGCAAAAAAAAAAACTATAAAAAAAAAATTAAATATTACCTACCTAACAACCTCAAGAGTGAATAACTTTTTCCCTTAACATTCAAAGAGAAACTTAGACAACTTTGAAGATGTGCATCCCAAAGATATCCATGGGAGGGAACCCTAAAGCGAAATCATTGTTTTGGGACCCCATAAAAATATAATAAACTTGGCAGAGTAGCCGCAATAAACAAATTTGAAGATGTGCATCTCAAAGATATCCATCGGATTGAACCTAAAAGCAAATCATTGTTTTGGGATCCCATAAAAATATAATAATCAATGAAGTAAGAGAAGAAAGAGAACAGAAAAAAAACCAGTATATCTTTACCCAGGTTACTTCATAGAAAATTTCTGCGGTCAAATAAACTTACATGGAGCTGACATAAAGTCTTGTTTGGAACCCACTGTTGGAAAAACTGGGAGATCTAAATCGGTAATCAACCAGTTAGATCGGTACCGGCCGGTTTTTATTTTAACCGATTTTGGTTAAAAAAAAAATGTAAAATCTAAAAAATAGTAGATTTTGTTTTTAATGTATTTTTTTTAATGCTTTTTGTCATTATGTCAAAGAGTGGAGATTATTTTGGTGATGAATACTTATGCTTACATTTTTTAACATGTTTAAAAAATTTCAAAAATACCCCTAAGTATAAATCGATTAAATAAATTTTGTTTTTTCATTAATTTCAGTTTCATTTGGTTGTACTTTGTTTAATAGTTATTTAAATATATTTTTCAAATTTTATTAGATTTTTGGTATTTTTTTATTTTTTTGACACTTTCTTGACCGTCCGAGACGCGCTCGATTAGAACGGTTGAATAGGCCGGTTTATCGATTAGGCCAGTTCAGCCGCTTCCGGGCCCATGTCTGGTTTACCGTACCAGTTTGATTTTGAAAAACTTTATACAAACAGCCTACATGATATTCATTAACTATTCTTGAAACTAGAAAATGGAACATCATCAACTTCACTATTTTTTCCAAAAAATCTATCATAGTTTTCACCACTCTTATCTTATAATTATCTGTAAAAGAGTTGGGGTTATCTATCAAAGCTAAAGAAGGGTAGGTTCTCTTTTAATAACATCCAGCTTGATGTGATAATGTAGGCAAAAAATCAAGCACAGTTTTCACCACTCTTATTTTATAATTATCTTTAAAAGCGGTGGGGTTCTCTATCAAAGCTAAAGAAGGTAGGTTCTCTTTTAATAACATGCAGCTTGATGTGATAATGTAGGCAGATACTTGATGTGGCTGGAGATGGAGAGTTGGATGTTGGTTGGACATATAGTATGGTTTCTTGTAACAATTAATTTTGTAATTAAGGGGCCGTTTGGATACCTGAAAATATATTGTCTGTGAAATATATTACTGGCATAATACATTACTGTGCAATACATTACCTGTAAAAGGATTGTTACTGTTTGGGTAGTATTTAGATGTAACCTGAGAAATACATTGTTATTGTTTTGCTATGTCTGGAAGAAATATAGGAAATGCATTACCAACATTTTACCAGCACGTGCCTATAAACTATTATTTCTTTCCTTTTTGTAACAAAATTCTACTAAAATGCAGAATTAGCATTTCTTTCTTTTTTGTCACAAAATTCCACTAAAATACTGAATTAAAATCATCATCACACCATTCTAAAAAGATTTCTAATAATAACACTATCACCATTCCAAAAGATTTTCTAATAATAACTTGTACCATTTTACAGCCATGAAATTATTTCCTACTTATTTTAAGTGCCTTTGATAGGTAGGAAAAAACGCACATGAAAATTTTTCCAAAATTACCTGTCACACTCGTAATAGATTTTTTACCTATCACCGCGATTAATGGATTTACTAATTTTTAGAAAAATCTCGCTTAATCTCTTGCCATTTCCTTACTATTAAGTGTGCATTTACTGATTTTCAGGGAAATCTCGCTTACTCTCTTACCATTTCCTTACTATTAAGTGTACCCAAATAGTGGAAATGTCATATTTGTTACCATTTTCTGAAATGTCATATTTTCTTATAATCTATTATCACGTAATAGATTTCCAAGTACCCAAATAGCCCCTAAGTATATTTATAACGATTTTTTTGGTAACCAGGATCGGTAACTATAAGTATATCACCATGGTTGGATGTTAAGCATCCATGGATCAGAGTTAGACAGGCCTAGCGCCAAGCCAAGAGCGGCTGACTAAGCTTCCTAGCTCTGGGTACAGGGGCCAATGCCCAGCTCTAAGCGACCATGAGCATGGAGGCACGAGCCAACGCCTAGCCCTAAGCGGCATCAGAGCCTCTTGAGGGGTGCCGAACGTCTAGCAGGAAGTGGCCGTCAAGCCTAGCCCCGCTTGGGGGCGGTGCGTCACGCCTCGCCCCGTTTGGGGTCTCGCTTGTGGGTGGGTGCGAGCATGCCTATCAGAGCTTTTGTGGGCCTCGCCCCAAAAATAATAAAAAAAGAAAAATTAAATATTACTTGACACGGTTTAATATAGAATTGTCTATATTTCATCTTAATTTTGCCCTTACTATACATAGCGACGTCATTTAAATTTCAAAATGTATGGTTGTACTAGTGTCATTGAATACATACAAAATTTCAAAAAATAAAAATAAAAAATCACTTCACGACTCACCTCAAGCCATCCAATTTGATATTGAGAATAATTGTGACCTCCATTCACAAAAGATAAATGGTCTCTTGGTAGAGATTCCTATTTAATATTGAAATGCTAGGTATTATAAATAGCATGACTATACTTGTCATGCGTCATAGAATAATACCTTAATACTATGAATTAATATTGGTCATAAATAGTGAGTGAACTATTTTAGTCACAATATTGAAGTATGGTTAATTTGTAGATTAAACATTAAATGGTGGTGTATTTAAAAAAAAAAAAATTATTGTGAAATACTAAAGTATTTTAAAAATTAGATTGAGATTTTTTTTAAGAGAAAGTTAACAAAAATTAGATTGAGACCTTGGAAGAGGCGAATGTGTAAGTAATTTATTACTTCTTTATCTGTATCTAAACACTAATCCCAAAAAATCCTTTTTTTTTTCAAAAGAGTAATCATTATAATTTAAATAAAATACAATTTATCATTTTTTTTCTCTATCTAAACCCTAATTCCAAAAAAATATTTTTTTTAAAAAAAAGATTTAGTAATTATTATAATTTACCCTCGAAGAGGGATATAGAATGAAGGCTCGAAAAGGGACAGAGAAGAGAGGTTGAGTAAAGAGGACTATATCAGAATGGCAACCATATAACATTTGGTTTCCATGAACGCAGTGCGTGATGAACAGAGAGAAAGGTTGAGGAATAGGAGAGACAGTCGATTCAAGCAAAATGAGAGAAGTTGATATTATGATTTAGAAATGGCCGAAAAAGGGAGAGAGAGGGAAGTGGTAGCTTTAACAGGTTGAGAGGGAAAAAGGGGAGCTTGAGAGGGAGAAAATGATGTAAGCAGGAGCGAGGGAAAATGAATTTTTTAGATTTCACGATATTTGGGAAAATACTGTGCAATCTATTTTCATTTGGTTACTAATAAATGTACGCAAACAGTATAAATATCATATCAAATGTACCCAAAAGTGTAAATGGTCATATTTCCCAAAGAACTCTTTTCCTAACTTTAAGAATATTACCTGCTTAATATCTTTTAGATACTTGAAAATGTATTGTCTGTGAAATTTATTACTAGCGTAATACATTACCTGCAAATACATTGTTACCGTTTGGGTAGTATTTAGATGCAACTCGAGAAATACATTGCTACTGTTTGGCTATGTCTGGAAGAAATATGGGAAATGTATTATCAACATTTTATCAGCACTTCCCTATAAACTATCATTTCTTTCTTTTTTGTCACAAAATTCCATTGAAATGTGAAATTAAAATCATCACATCATTCCAAAAAGATTTTCTAATAATAACATCATCACCATCCTAAAAAGATTTTCTAATAATAACTTGTATCATTCTAAAGTCATCATGACGCCTGAGTGGTTGCCTAAGAGGTTCTGGGTACTGAGCGCATCGCCCAGGCCTGAGGCCCAAAAAAAGCCGGCGGCAGCTCTGGGCCCACGCCCCGCCTAGGGGCAGAAATGCCCCTCGTTGAGGGTATTATTAGGTCATTTTTTTAATATGAAATGGGCAAACTTGTGGGTTTTAGGTTCATTTGAAACCTAAAACCCATTAGAGCCTATTTTAGAGAGAGAAAAACAAAAAAAATAAAATTATACGGGGCCGCATTGGGCGCCCACCTCGACGCTGGGCGGCCCGGAACCCCGACCGCCTAGGTGTCGCGTAGGGCTTTTTTAACACGACTAGATTTGGTTTCAACATGACAAGTCATTGGAATAATATGATTGGTATAACATGATTTTATTGAGAAAACCCTTATTTTTATTTATTTTTTATAGAAGTCTTTTAAATGTCTCCCTATATAATTTCAAATAAAAAATAAATTTATGATACCAAATTCAAAATATTTATGATAGTTAAAATACGAGAAGAAGTTTGATTAGTAAACTAGAAGGTTGGGTAATTGCGGTAGAAAATTTTGAGGCATTGGAGGAGACAAAAGATGTATCTTATTTCAATTGAGTTTTTACTAATCTCTTATGAAAATTATGTTGTGTGAAATTTTTTATTATGATTGTGTTACGTAATTTCTCATTGATTACCAATTATTATTTTTATTATTTTAATTTTACATGAGAGCTGATAACTTCAAATGCTACAACCCAAATTGGAAATATAGGCATGTAGATTACCTCACAACAATTTTGCGCATAATAGATTTCATGTATTTTGGAGAAATCTTGTGTAATTATTTCCATTTTTTTACCGTTGAAGTATACGCATACATGATAAATCTCATATTTTATTATAATATGTTTCCTTGTTATAGATTTTCAGATACCCAAACTAGATTTTCAGCACCCAAACGGCCCTAAGAGCGAAGAACTTTTTCTCTAAACATTCAAATGGCCCCTATGAGCGAAGAACTTTTTCCCTAAACATTCAAACGGCCCAAGAATTTTCCCTAAACATTCAAATGGACATTCAAACAGCCCCTACGAGTGAAGAACTTTTTCCCTAAACATTCAAATGGCCCCTAAGAGGGGAGAACTTTTTTCCTAAACATTCAAGCAGAAACATAGAGATGTGTAGCCCAAAGATATCTCTAACTCTAAAGAAAATTGTGAAAACCCATAAAAATGTAACAATAAATGAAGTGAGGGAAGAAAGAGAACATAAAAACATAGTATACCGATCTATATTACTTCATAGAAAGTTTATATGCTCCAATAAGCTTCAGTGGAGTCAATGTGAAAGTTTATCCACTCAAATAAGCTTCAGTGGAGTCAACCTGAAATCTTGTTTGGAACCTAAACAATTTTCATTGCAATTTGTATAAATTTTATACAAACAATTGACCTGATTGAAACTATAAAATGGAGCCTCTTCAAGTTCACCATTTTTTCCAAAAAAAACCAAGCACAGTTTTTACCACCTTTGTTAAATAACTTGCTATGGCACATAAAAATTGAAATCATAGTTTAGATTAGAAAAATAGTGATAGTAATTTCACTTTACATATTTTCAATTCTACCCTAATCAGATATGAAAGAGGCTATAAATGGAGAAAAACGGTTCCTAATAAACTGTAGAGTTTTCTGTATATTTCTAAAGAAACCATAGTGCTCTATGAGTGAGCACCGAGCCCTTATCCCCTAAGGAGGCCACCTAGAGCCTCACCTAGAGTGGGCACCTAGCCTTTAGCCCTCAAGGAGGGCACCTAAAGCCTCACCCAGAGTGGGGTAGGTGCCAAGGGCCTCTCCCAGTAAGGAGAGAAAAAACGATCATCCCTAAGGGAGGGGTGAGAGCCTCACCCAGAGTGGGGCTGGCGCCTAGGGCCTCACTCGGTAAAGACAGAAAAAGTAGAGATTTTAAAAAGAGAGAGAAATTATTCTAATATTTGAGATATAGAATATTTTCTTTCCTATATTTTAGTTTAAACTTCCTAGAATAGTTATTTATCTAAACTCAAATTCAAGAGAAAGAAAAATAGGCATACATATCAAGCTATCCATGCATATCTAAGATAATTTCTATACACAAGAGGATTCTCTATCCAAACATGATAACATCTCTCAATGGAAGCATGCCCTATTGTTTTTCTTTTTTTCTTTTTTTTCCTATTTTTTGGTTCAAACGCCCTAAAATGAGCTCTTATTCCTAACTCAAATCCAAAAGAGAGATATGCATATATATCTAAGATTGTTTCCATATTCAAGTGGACCCTCTATCCAAGCATGATAACCGCCCCGCTTTCGGGGTGGGCGCCTAACCCCTAGCCCTAAGCCACTGCGGGCGGTAATGCCATTTTCTAGGGGCATTTTTTGGAGTTTTATCTTTTTCTATTAATAGAGTAAGAGTTCATTCCTCAAAAAAATTAGCACAAACCTATTTGACGAATCAGCAATTGCCAAAAAAAAAAATTAAAACAAAAAAAATTAAAATATATATATAAATAAAAATTAAATTTTAACTAGCTAACTACCTCACATGCTAAGAATTTTTTCTAGTAGAAAATTTGCATAGTCGTTGGCAATTGAGAGCTTTGAAGATGTACGTTCGTAAGATATATGTCGGGATGAAGTCGAAAGTACAAAATATAAAATGTTTTTGATGAGGGAGTTTGGGCACAAAAAAAAAAAAAGGGGCAAAAAGAGCTTGAGGGGGGGCGGTCTTGAGAACTAATACTATAGAACTATTGGTGAACAAGTGTTCAAGAAATCAACGCATCTCTTATTCTCTTTCTAATTATTTAATAAGTAATGATTTTACAAAATATAGCTTCTTTTGTAGATTCCTATTTAGTATGCACATTTAGTGGATTTTAACTAAAGGGAAAGGTTTCTATGCTTCCCCTAGAGCATAGAAGTCTATCCTCCCCTACTGTCCAGCCATCAAATTTTGATCGAGAGATCCACTCACCGTTAGATCTTAGATCCAATGTCTCAAAGTATTTTATTTTTAGTTTTTTTATACAAATTGTATGAATATGAAATTTGGTACATGCCATCTTCTCATTGGGGCACACCTATAAAAAATGTTAAAAATAATTTTTTAATAAAATAGAATGACCAAAATACCCCTTGAAGCTTTCAGGGGTATTTTGGTTATTTTATTTTATTTTATTGAAAATATTATTTTTTTTATATTTTTCGCTAGTGCAAGTTTAATAAAGGAATGGACATCCAAAATTTGGTGTCAAAATAGTTTATAAAAAAAAATGAAAAATAGTGTAGAGACGTGACATTGTGATTGGGGCAATCTTATCCCTCCATTCAGAATGGACGGTTAGATAAAAGGGAGGGTAGAACTTTTATGCTTTAGGGGAAGCATAGAAAGCTTGCACTTCACTAAATCTTGAAAATCCAGAACATAACGTAATTCGGGAATCGGTTACAAAATAAAACAAAGTTTGATGTACACATTCAAGAAGTCGTATGTTGAAGCAAATAATATGAGCTGCTGTCAAGTTTTGAGAATCTCAAGCAAAATAACAAAGTATAAAGCCTATTAAGAGTCATGAAGACAAGCATCATATTCATATCGTAATGCATGTTTAGTGATGGCAAGCTAAATTCATGAAAATCCAGAATAGAAGGCAATTCAAGAATCAGTTACTAAACAAAACAAAGTTTAAGTACACACAAAGAAGTTCCATGTTGATCCAATTGTTGAAACAATCAATATAAACTGTTGTCAAGTTTTGAGAACTTGAAGCCAAGTATCACAGGTATAAAGCTCTCAAGAGTCAAGATGACAAACATCATATTCATATGGAAATGCACATGGTTAATTAAATTCATGAAAATCCAGAACATAAGGTAATAGGGGAATGAATTACTAAACAAAAAAAAGTTTGATGTACACACAAAGAAGCCCCATATTGAACCAATTGTTGAAACAAACAATATAAGTTTTTGTCAAGTTTTGGGAACCTCAAGCGAAGTATCTAAGGTATAAAACCTATCAAGAATCAAGATAACAAGCATCATATTTATATGGTAATACACATTTTGAACTAAATTCATAAAAATCCAAAACAGAAGGAATCTCGGGAATCAATGCCTAAACAAACAAAGTTTGATGTACGCAGAAAGATGCCCCATGTTGAACCAATTGTTGAAACAAAACAATATAAACTGTTGTCGAATTTTGGGAACCCCATGCAAAGTATCAAAGATATGGTCATGCAAAGTCAAGATGACAAGCATCATATTCATATGGTAATGCACATTTAGTGCAAGAGGAGTGGCTGGCCACCTATCGCCTAGGTAGGCCGCTCATAATCATAAGCAACACAAGAAAATAAAAGTAGATAAGAAAAAGAGTAGATAGTAGATAGTCCATAATCCATATTTCCATACAATGATTACAAGCATACACACAAGAGTAGATAGTAGAAACTAGAAAATTAAAATATACAGTCTAAGACTCAACACCACGAGTCAAAACGCCTTCAGTCATCATCATCATCATTAGGAATAGTGTAAACCTCATTAAATGCATTGGATTCGAAGCCATCATCATCAGAGTCATCTCCCTCTTCAATATAATGCTTGCATTCATCTATTTCTTCTTAATATGCATCTTCCTCCGCTCCTTCTACCCCCCTTGTACTCCATGCAGATAAGGTTGTAGGAGTCTTAGGCACTCTACCCGATGCCTCTTCATAATTTTATTGCTTTTTTGTATTTCACTGAATTACATGTTGTTTAATCTCCTCTCTGGTAACCTCAAGAATATTTTTACATGGAACAACATCCCCTTAATACTGATCAGGTGTTTCTTGATCTGGTAAATATCCCATTAGTAACATTTCCACAATAATTACAACTTATACAATTTTTTTATTCGAAGTTATGTTATAACCTTACTTCCAACCCAGATCACCACTTCTGGAAGGACCTGAAGAAGATATTTTTCATATAACAAGTCTGGTTTTCTTCATACCTTTGATATTTTGCTTAGGGTTGCCAAAACTTGACAACAGTTTATATTGTTTATATCAACAATTGGTTTCAACATGGGGCTTCCTTGTATGTACGTTATACTTTGATTTGTTTAGTAATTGATTCCCGAATTGCCTTTTGTTCTGGATATGATGCTTGTCATCTTGACTCTTAATAGGCTTTGTACCTTTAATGCTTTGCTTGGGGTTCCCAAAACTCGACAGCGATTTATATTGTTTGTTTCAACATGGGGATTCTTTATGTGTACATCAAACTTTGTTTTGTTTAGTATCTAATTCTTGAATTGCCTTATATTATGGATTTCATGAATTTAGTTAGTCATGCGGCCTAGCACTTTTGGAACAATGGTGCTCATACATAAAACAACAAAAATAATGAGATTATGAAGTGAGATAAGAAAAACGTTAGGGAAAAAAGAAAAGATAGATACCCTTACCTAGGCCATTTCATAATAAGTATATGCACTAGAAAAAGCTTCATTGGAGTCCCATTGGAATAGTGATTGGAATCTGAATATGTGACCGTAGCAAGTTTCAAACAACTTATAGAGACAACCGCCATGGTCTTCATTCACTGGTCTAGAAGTTAAGAAATGGTGCTTTATAAAACCCGTCATAGTTTTTCAAGAAATCAATTATAGTTATTACAACACCCAACCTGTAGTTGTCTCTAAACGATAAGGAAGAGGAGGATTCTTTGTCAATAGAATTGAAGAACTTCATATGATAGTGATTGCAGGTAAGAGACACACATAGGTCCAACAAGATGGTATTGTTGATAGCCACAGTAGAGTGCAGAGAAAAGAGGAAAAAGAAGTATGCAAAGGAGTATGCAAATATTGATGATGCCCACAAAAGAGATGAGAGAAAAGAGGAAAAAGAAGGGATGCCTAAATATAGAAGTGTAGAGATTCGATAAAAAAGAGATAATTCCAAACGGATGAGAAGAGAGAAAAGAGGAAAAGGAAGGGAGGCCTAAATATAGAAGAAGTGTAGAGATTCGATAAAAAAGAGATAATTCCAAACGGAAGAGAGGAGTGAAAAGAGGAAAAAGAAGGGAAGCTTAAATATAGAAGAAGTGTAGAGATTCGATAAAAAAGAGATAATTCCAAATGGTACCCATTTGGAATGTAGGATTAAGATTGGGAGTTTCGTCATCCGGTGGTCCAACCAAGTATCCAATATCGTATATATATATATATATATATATATATATATATATATATATATATATATATATATATATATATATATATATATATATATATATATATATATATATATATATGGAAAATATTGGGATTAGCCCACTAGCTCATATGAACATATGAGCCCAACGACTCAGATTGAATTTGGGCCGATCTGAAGGTCATGACCTCATTTCGTATTTGAATTTTAATTTTTTTTTATACGAATCCAAATAACTTGAAATTTTAGATATGTATTCTTCAAAAAATAGAAGAATCTAATAAAAATATATAAAAAAATAAATTGAAAAATTAAATTTACCAAAATACCCCTACAAATGTTTTCGTGTTATTATAGTCAATTTATTTTTTTCGAATTATTTTTTTGGATATTTTTATTAGGTGCACCTTGATGAGAAGAATGTATGTCTAAAATTTCAAATGATTTAGATTTGTAAAAAAAAACTTAAAATTCAAACACAAAATGAGACTGTGACCGTCAGATCGGCCCAGCTTCAATCTGGGCCATTGGGCTCATATGAGCTAGTGGGTTAATCCATATGGAAAATGATGGGATTAGCCCACTAGCTTATATGAACATATAAGCCCAATGGCCCAAATTGAATCTGGGCCCATCTGACGATCACGATCTCATTTTGTGTTTGAATTTTAAGTTTTTTTTCTACAAATCTAAATCATTTGAAATTTTAGGCATACATTCTTCTCATCAAGGCGCACTTAATAAAAATATCCAAAAAAATAATTCGTAAAAAATAAATTGACCATAATAACACCAAAACATTGCAGGGGCATTTTGATAAATTTATTTGTTCCATTTTTTTTTTTTTTTTTGTTATTGGATTCTTCTATTTTTAAAGAATACACATCTAAAATTTCAAGTTATTTGGATTCGTATAAAAAAATATTAAAATTTAGACACGAAATGAGGTCATGACCGTCAGATCGGCCCAGATTCAATATGGGCCATTGGGCTCATATGAACAAAATTTCAAGTTATTTGAATTCGTATAAAAAAAAATTAAAATTTAAACACGAAATGAGGTCATGACCGTTAGATCGGCCCAGATTCAATATGGGCCGTTGGGCTCATATGTTCATATGAGCTAGTGAGCTAATCCCAGCATTTTCCTATATGGTGCGCAACCTAGTGTAGATAAGCTAAATGCGCCTATTTTTAAAGAATCTGGACATATCTGATGATTACGCACCTAGTGTAGATATGGTACGGAGCCTACACTGAATCTGGATTGATTTGACGATTACGGATGCCTGATAGTGTCTAGTAGTATTTGAATTTTAATTATTTTTTAACAAATTCAAATCATTTAAAATTTTAGGTGTGTTTTTTTCAAAAATAGGGGAACCTACGAAAAATATTAAAAAAATATTTACATGAAACAAATTGACCAAAATACCCCCAAAATATTTTAGGGATATTTTGGTCAATTTATTTCATGTAAAATATTGTTTTAATATTTTTTGTAGATTCCTCTATTTTTAAAGAACACAAATCTAAAATTTCAAGTGATTTGGATTTGTAGAAAAAACATTAAAATTCAAACACTACCGGACATCTGTGATTGTCAGATCGGTCAAGATTCAATCTGGGTCATTGGCACATTTAGCTTGTTTACACTAGGCTGAGCACTTTATCTTTATATATATATATATATATATAAGAAAAAACAGTCACAGGCCGCAAAAAATTGTGAGAATGAAAAAGCACAGCCACAAGCGCCAAAAACTTATGACAATGAAAAGGCACAGGTAGATAGTTGACAAATAAATATGAGAAAAATAAGTGCACTCTCTATATCCCACACGCTCTCTTTCTTTCTCCTGCCCCGATTCGCTCTCCTCTGCTATGTCCCTCCCCCTCTTTGTTCTCCCAATTCCCTCAACCCCTCTCTCCTCTCCTTTCCCCGGTTCCCTCAACCTGTCTCTCCTCTCCCTTCCCCCTTCTCTTCCCTCACCCCTCTCTCCTCTTCCTATCCCTCTTTACTCCTCTTGTTCTCTTATCTGCTCTCTTCTCTTCCACCCTCATTCATGTTTTATTCATTGTCTTTGGTGTTTATTTCTCCCGTCCCTTTCGTCTCCCCATTTACTCTTTTTTACTCTTTCTTTGTAGGTGCCACTATTTATGTGTGAGTCATTCATCCTTCTCTATTAACCCAAAATATTTGTCTCTCCATTTCCACCCTTATGCTAGATTGGTGGCGGTCGAGATCCTTGTTGAATTGTCAGTGAAGTCTTTATGCAAGTTTAAGACAAAATCAAAATCATGGCAAGGGTTGTTAATCCTAACGCCACTTTGTCATGACCCATTTTTCTAGTGGCCATTCTTTTTCTACCTCCCATTCTCTCTCTTCATCCAAAAATGAACTATCCTCATTGCAACTAAGGCGCACTTTAGTACTTCACACTTAGTAGGAGCAAAGTTTCAATATGCAGGTTATATTGAACATGTAACCTACCATAATGGCATAGCATGCATTATTATACATTCGAAAATAGAACGTATTTTCTTTGTTACAAGAATCCCTTATGGCAAAACGAATTTCTTTGTATACCAAAACCAGAGTTTACGCTACCTAAATTCAGATTTTACTATGACCCCATCAACTAAAAGTTCAAAATAATATCATATATTCAGGTTTACAGTGAAACCAACATAATGGCAAATACCAATGACAAGAAGGTTGTCATTCTCATCTATGATTCATCGCTTCAGAAATGGAGATCACTAAGAAATGATCTACCTATACAAATGAATTATACAAGCTACTTGGTGTGTATTCCACTTGCTATGTGCTTTCTTTCTTTTGACAATGATGAGAGGTGCATTTCATTGGGTCTTGAAATGGATACAGAAAAGTGGAGATCTTTTCCTACTCCAGAAAAGATTGACGAGCATGGCTTCTTCAACTTCCAAGAGAAGGGCGGCAAGCTTTGTCTAATACAGGCTATGCTGATCTAGATTTGCTGGCACAAGAAGCACAAATTTGGGTTAACCATGAAGAAGAGATAAGAGTACAAGAAATTAATGGAAGAAAACTTGATGCAAGTGATATCCAATAGATTGAGGATCAAATTTTCATACTCTAATATTATTGTAGATGTTTGGGTTGGTGACGCATTAAATGTGGAAGTGATGGTTAGGGGTGAGGAACCATAAGCGGAACGTTACTTGGTGCTATTGGATTATGACACAAACACTCACGAATTAGGTGAAGTTCTTGATGGTGAAAGTGGATTGATTGCATTGTACCCTATTCACACACCACTAGTAATATTCATGAAAAATACATGTGGCATAGTGCATGAGCTAGGGTTGCTTTCTTTAAGTACAATAATCTCTTGTGTTGTCTTTGTAATTAAATATGAAGGAGATGCTAGTCTTTTGTCCTTGTGATTGAATATGTAGGAGAGTTTCATTTGTATGTTGCCAAGTATTACCAAGAGTGGCTCGTTTCAACTTTTTTCTCTGTCATCTTATATCATGGATAAGCAAGCGACTCTTAACCTCACTCTTGTTACTCTTAGCACCTTGCAATTGGCTCCATCCTGGCCAGGTTTGGTGCTCCGCCAAAGAAAGGTTATAGTAGATATGTAGCATGCAATTTCCTGCTGTTGTTGAATGGTTGTGGCAATCGATTGATTTTTGCAATATTTTATGAAGATGTGTGGTTGGTACTTTAACATTTCATTGCAGCCCCATCAAACCATTTTTCTTTTATCTATCGACGCAAAATCTAGCATAAGTAGCAAGCAGAGATGAATAAGTGAACAAGTTTCCCCATGCCATATGAGACGTACAAGTACATTATGTGTCCACACATGTAAAAATTACAAACCCATCAATGCATTTTAAAACATTTAAACTCATCACTCTCCCTTGCAACCAAATAAGTGAACTTCATAGTCCATTCATTGTAGCTAATCCCCTTATATCTTTGACAACCATTTGACAACCAAAAGGACATAAAAGGAAGGATCATAAACTTTAGTTACTCTTTAAAATGGAACAGGGAATGATCATCCATTATACTTGTTCAAGTGAAACTTGGTAACCATATTCACGAATCCAATGATGTTATAACCAGAACTGCCTCGCTCCACCTTTGTGCATCCTTCCTCACCTTAGCACCTGTCCACCTCTGTATAAGAGCTTCAACTGTCTCTTTGAACCACTTTTCTGCTGTAAAATTCAGCAGAATACACTGTTGATTTTGTTAGAAAATTGATATAATTTGATCTCAAGATGACATAACACAACATAACAAAACACTAGAAAACATGAATCTGTGCACAATATGACATTAGACAACAATACAAAACAATGGGTTATTCATTGCACCCAAGTTATACGTATTTTTGTGATTCGAATATCCCATGTTTGCATTGCCAGAAGCTAGCAATTAGCTCTTGTTCCATATTTAGGTACCAGGCCTAGATGCCTAAAATTTTGCTCCATAATTACACACAAAATTTGACAGAAGGCCAAATTTCATAACAGAGCTGAAAGTATAAAACCTTACCCATTATTATCCAACAAAGACAATAAACGCAGATATTATCTTTAGTACACAAAAAATGAAAGATGAAATGCAAAAACAGAGAGAGAGAGAGGAGATGAGAGCAATGAACGCCGAAGACAAGGAATGAAATGCAAAACAGAGAGAGGGGGAGTCTTGCTGCCAGTTCAGTCAATAACATTTTCATTTTTTTTACGTCAAAAATAGAAGGTACCTAGGCCAATTTGCCCATGTTCGGATGACAACCAACACGGATGCCCTATGGGTCTTGGTTGAGCTGACAAGTGACAACTATGTATTTGACCCACCGAGTTCGGAAACCCTGCTTAAACGGACGAGTGTTTTAAAACCCAAGAATTTCTCATCAATACAGGTGGGGATCAGTCGGACCCAAACGGTTTTGGGATTGTATGGGTCGGGGCCCAGTTTTCACCTGAATCACTCATTGGAAGAGATCTGGGGTCAAAATTTTGAGATATTTTAGCTCGAATTAAAAATATATACTGGGTTTCTTACTCATTATTTGTTCAAATTAGTTCAAGTCATCACTTTAAATTTGTCGATGATTTATGATCCAAATTATCAATTCAAATAGGGATCGGTTTGGACCGAACCAATTTTGAGATTGTATGGGTTGTGACCCAGTCTGCACCTTAAAGCCCCCGTTCGAAGAGATCTAGAGTCGGGATCTTTTAATCCAAACTAAAAATAAAAAAAAAAAAAAAAAATTGATTTCTTATTTATTATTTGTTCAAATTAGTTCAAATTTGTCATAAGATGTTCGTATCATATCGATCTATAAAATCTCACTAGTGTTCTTCTTTAGTGCATTGCAATGGATCTTTTTGCCATGTCCAAGAGAGACCCATTTTGGACAAGATATGAGGGAATAGTAGCTATCTCATATGTTTGGATGCCTTTCTCATTCAGCGTCTCAAAGGCATTCACGGCTTGATTTTGAAGGAAGGGAAAAGTTTATATAGAGTCGAGGCTCTAAACAATCAAATTAGAGTCTTACTTCAAAATTTTTATTAGAAGAGGCTGCTTTGATGCTCAAATATCCTCAAATTGATCATCTCGACGTTAAGATGCATAGACATGGGAAAAAATGGATTTTAAGTTTTAGAAATAATATATTTTATAACACATTTTTAGACGGTTAATTTTCAAGTTTTCATAAATCACTCGATCTACACTATTTTTGAAGCTTTAAACTGTATAAATAAAAATAAAAGTATATTTTAAAGTTATCAAAAAGATTTTCACTATTAAAATCACATTTCTCGACGTTATTTCAAGGTAGGCTCTATACTAGCCACACCCTTTTAGGAGTAACCCTCTAGGGTGCTATGATGAGCATGCCAATCTAATTATACCATAGCATCCGATCAACTGAAAGGCCTTCAATTTGCTTTTGATTTACCCCCCCCGAAAACCCCTTAAAAAAGCCCTCAATTTACTGCTTGCAGTTCTCCTCTGCTCGCGCACAGGTACTCTCTCATGCCTCTCTCTCTCTCTCTCTCTCTCTCTCTCTCTCCTATGTTCCCTATCATCCCCGAGCTTCTCTCTCTAGGGCCCTCATACCTCTGCACTCTATATCTAGAGCTTCCACACCCCTGCACTCTCTCTATTTGTGCACTAGGGCTCTCACACCTCTGCATTCTCTCTCTAGAGCTCTCACACCCCTGCACTCTCTCTCTGTACTAGGGCTCTCACACCTCTGCATTCTCTCTCTAGAGCTCTTACACCCCTGCACTCTCTCTCTGTGCACTAGGGCTCTCATACCTCTGTAATCTCTCTCTAGAGCTCTCACACCCCTGCGTTCTCTCTCTCTGCGGATCCCTCTACCCCCAATTTGTTGTGCTCTGATTTTTCATGCTCTCTCTGTGATGCTTTGATTTTTCATGTAGCATCAGTAGCTCTGTAAATCTCTGCTTTAACCTTTTTTTTATTTTTCATTTCCCGTTTATTCATGCAAGATCTCTAATCAAGTGCGCTACAAACCTAGAACAGTATCTGAACGTTGATATTATTGATCGAATGTGACTGACCCTATAGTAATTAATGAAACTTTAGAATTTAGATCAATGGATTGATTGTTTATGACTAGTTGCTGTTCCTTCTTAGGAATGCACATTACTCCTTGCTCAAGTAGCTATTCATTACTCAAGTAGCTATTCCTTCTTAGGAATGCAACTTGGAGCACTATCGTGGTATCAAAATTGCTATTGTTAGAAGGCACTGCTTTCTCTTCCAGCAGGTTAGCAGTGGAATTCAGAACTTGGGGGTACTAACCAAGTTGCTTTGAACCCATATTTGTTCACAGGATTGCCTTGTGAATACCAACAGGAACTGGAAATCTTGCCAACCAGGTAAATGTCTTGGCATCACAAGCTTAATAGAATTGGGGTAATGAATTTAAATCCATTTTAGGGTATTATTATATTTCTTTTGTTGTGGTTTTTACTATTTCATTGGATTGACTTGGGTTGTTATTTGGTTTAAGCAATGGATCTGGTTTAGCTAATTTGATTGGCTTGGAGTTATTTGCATGATTGTTTAGTGGAATTGGCTCCTCTTTGGGTGTTAATTGGCTCCTCTTTGGGTGTTGCCTTTCTTTAGATTTTTGATTTGTAGATGAAATCTTAGTTATTCTTTTCATTATTTCCTTCTTGAATTCACTGGAGCCATTTGGTCTTGCTTTTCATGGCAGAATTGATGTGTAGTTCACATAAAACAAGAGTATGCAAAGTGATTGGTTAAATTCATCTCTAAAACAGCTTCCATTTAACTCTTTCAAGTCATTTACTTCATTGGATATATCAAAGTTCTATTGGGTACTTTTCTTCTTCTTTATGTTTTAATGTTTTGTTACTTTTCTTATTAAATTTTGTTAATTATTAGTATGATGAAAGTTTCAACTGCTATTTCAAGGATAAATAATCAGGGAGCTAATTGACTGAGAGCCGAATGGGCCTCCATGACCTTTTTGTCTTCTCAATGGGAAAACATCCCTTGAACTTCATCTCCTAAACAGCATCAACAAAGTTCACAATCTTGTTGTTGTTAATCAGTATAAAAACCATTTTCAGTACATCTTATGGCTTGATTGTTCTCTCATTGTATACAATGTCCTCTTTACCCTTATGTTTTGCTATCAAGTTCTTCTTTTCTTGCGATGGTATGCGAATGTGAGATCATAGTAGAATGTGTTGTATATCATTGTGGAAGAAGACTTGCTTAATGAGGTGTGGTCTGCTTGAAAAAGTTAGATTGCTTTGCTACTATCTGTTGAAGAATCAACTCTTAGGCTAGATCCACTAGAAGGTACATCGATAATTGCAGTACTGAATTTTACCATCTCCTTGTGAAGCCGAAAATTTGTTGAAAGAATTCTTATGCGGTTCATTTTTTTTCTCCTATAGTAGTTGCCAAAACGGATGGGGCATTAGAAAGATTAGTGCTATTTAGCATATATGAAAGATCATTTGCATCTAGTTCATATACAGGAAATGCTTGCATGGAGGTCCTGAACATTGAGATTGAATACCATAGTCAAACTGTCATGAAAGATCTTATCTTTTGAAAAATACACTTGATAGGTATGTCGAATTACTTTTTTCATGTTGAGGTATTAGCCCACTGATGTTTACATGTACTTGTTGTATGATTATAGAGACAAATGTAAGTATTTGTAAAAATTTGTATGTTTATGCACATGATCAAGTGATTAGAAGCTTTTGGATATAATATATGTGTGATGACTTTAGGCTCTTTATGGTCCCTACATACTGGTGACTTTAGGCCCTTTATGGTCTCTCTCTCTGGCTCTCAATCTAATGTACTTTACCTTAAATTGATATTTTATCCCAAAAAATAAAATTCTAAAAATTAATAAAAAAATAATAATAATATCTAGGTCTCAATTTTAACATTTTATATCTTTCCTATTACTTCTATAGCTAATCCAATACAAATACCCTGAACTTCCTAGTCTTTTAGCATGTTATCAAACACAGGTACTTAGAACTTACTAAACATTCCAGGAGGTTATCAAACACAGAAACCCAGAACTTCTTACAATAACTTCTTTCTTCCCAGCTAAGAGGAACTTCCAATTTACAGTTCATGAACTTGCTTCCCGTTATCAAACAACTTAGTAAGACAAATTGGATAGGCGTTCTCAGCTTTGGGAAGCTTTGATTATATACGTTTCTTTCTGGTAAGGTAAGTGGTAGGTATGTCTTCTCTCGTTCCGAGGCATCTAGTTTGCAAAAGGCATTACATCCGAAACCCTCATTCATAGAATAATGATATTGCATTGTGCAAGAAAGAAAGAAAGCGCGTTCTCTGCTGCTGCCGTCCCCACGACCCCAATATTGTAAAACATTGTAATACTAATTTTTAGTGAAATCTAGACTTTGAAGTACGAATTATTTTCGTGATTATGAAAATCTCATCCCCACGACCCCAATATTGCCCTCTTACATTGTCCCATCTCTATCGCTCTATAACCATCTCCAATTTCTCTCACTCCGTCTCTACAAAGCCACTAATAGGTCTTGATGGGACATTCTTAAAATGAAAATACATGAGGATTTTGTTATGAGTGATTGGGATAGATATTGAATTTAGGATATTTCCAACAACTTTTGTAATGGTAAAAAAGAACTATAGTAGTTCAGTTTTTGGGTGCTTTTAGTGATGTGTTTGATGAGCATGCCAATCTAATTGCATTGACCATAGTATCCGATCAACAGAAAGGGCTGGAATGAAGAATTTTCTCTAGCATGTTATTTAAGAGTACTGCATGTGGCATTTAACATATAACTTTAAGAGACATTTAAAGAAGTCAGCAAACTCGTAACTATTGAAAACTATATTATGAAAGGCTTCCTGTAAATTGACTATGTCGTTATTCAGACGTACAAGGCCAGAGATACAAAGTATTGACCTTAGATGCATATCAATGGATTATAAGAACTAAAGTTAGGGTTTATGAGGAACTGGTGTTAGGGTTTCTCAAGAGAGAGAGAGAGAGAGAGAGAGAGAGAGAGAGAGAGAGAGAGAGAGAGAGAGAGAGAGAGAGAGAGAGTGTTGATTTAAGACCTCCCTATATTTATAAACCACTTTGTAATCATCATGATCCCTGAAACCCATACAAAATCAAGCGAGAGAGAGGGCTTTACCGGGAAAGAGAGATTGTGATGATGCTCTACTAGGGTTTTGAGACGAGCTTGAGAGGGAGAAGAGTATGTGCAAATTAGAGAGGGAAAATTATATTTCGGATGGCTTTTTTTTTTTTCGCGACAAATAAGGGGATGGCTTTTTTTAAGAGAGAGATGCAAACAATGGATTACCCGTCATGTGCGTAAAAGATTTTCCAACCCACCCTGTGCGTAATCGATTTCATGATTTTGGGGGAAATCTTGTGTAAGCTATTCACATTTCCTTACTATTAAAGTGTACCCAAACAGTGTAAATGTCATATTTCCTAGTAAGCTATTTCCTATAATATATTTTCAGGTACCCAAATGGCCTCTTAAGGGTTCCGAAATTCTTTAAGAGTGCCAACCCTTTGGGGGTTGAACCTATAGGCAAATATGCATGACAATTTAGAAGGTGGTAATCCGCAGTCGATCAGAGACTGACAGTTGGCCGTGCCACAACATGCGGCATACATTCTCTCACGTCTGTGCTGCAAGTCCCGGCGTAGTTTGCTAACTGACTCTATTTTGTTGCTTATTTTCTCGGGATTTTTATTTCCATGATAGTTTCTTATTGTTTCTAATAAAATTGCCCGGTTAATGGAATTTTTGAATATTTGATTACTTTTTCCTTCATAAACTTGCATGTTTTGGGGATTTGATTTCCTAAGGCTAATTTCTATGGGATTTGGGATTATTTTGTGTTGGATTATGGATTAGGCATGGCTATGGTTCACTATGGTTATAATGCTTTTTATATAATTTTATGGGGTATTTTATTGCCTTAAGATCTAGAAAGTCATAAGAAATATGAATTCCAAATGAGGTGTCTACAATTGCCCCTCTATGGTGCAGCCTACCTTTTTAAGGACAACTCAACGGCAAAGATGTAGATACCATAGACACAAATGAAATGGAATGGAGTGACTTAAAGAACTTATAACTAATCCTGGAAGGATGGTCATCTTAGCAGGTCCATTAGTACATTGACTGCCACGCTATCTAGTTGCTTGCATAGGAATTAACAATTATAAGCACTGAATGATTGATTTATGAGGGTTTAGAATGGGGTTTTGTAAAAATAGCAACGTATGATTGGTAGGTCTAAGAAAAGACTATAGTCATTGATGGTTTCTTAAGAGAGAAAGGATCACGTGGTGCAGGCATGGCTTCTTCTCCAAAATGGGGCCTTGAAGTTGTAGAGGGAGAGAGTTGCAATTGGGCATCATAGGGATTGAGAAAGAGAGAGAGAGAGTTGCAATTGGGCATCATAGGGATTGAGAAAGAGAGAGAGAGAGAGAAAAAGGTTAGAAGTCCGAAGGTTAGCCGGTTGGCCAAGTCCTTAAAAAAGTAGGGCTTAGGCCACAAAATGCGGCCCGAGAGTTGGTGAGGTCTCATGCGGGCCAGCTCGACGTACCTTGGCCCTTTTTATTGTTTATTTTTTTCATTTATTTTTGGCTTAGACTGATTAGGCTCCGATCCTCTGTGGACAACGGCTGGAGTAGGGCCAAAGCTGGCTGGCCAGTGGCCATGGCCTGGCCGGGCCCGTTGCCCCCTTAGAAAAAGAAAAGGGAAAAAAAAAGGGTACGAGGTAATAGGGCAAGGGGCTTCCGGTGCCCCAGTTTGGGAGAAAAAACACGTGCAAAAATAGTGAACCAACTAAGAACTGGTCTAAATTAGTGAATCCACGTTTTTACCGTAGCAAAACAACACTTTTATGACTTACCCAAAAAAAAGAGGAAAAGCATAGAATGAGGCCATTTACCTTTGGTACAAGGTGGTCGCAATTAATCTTGACCATTGGATGTGAAATTGGGTGGCTGCATTTATTCTATTGACCAAGCTCAAACTTCAAAAGAAATTATCTCGAACTTTGTGACTCTTCTAAACTATCAAATTTTACATCGGATGGTTGTATGTAATTGTGACCACTATACAATCCAAAAAAAAAACGGCACTTGTATTGTAGCAAAACAGTGTTTTACTGTAGCAAATAGCCAGTTCTCTTCTAAACCCGGGCGATTCCCTATATATTCATAGAACCGACACAAGATGACCAATTCCCGGGTCGGACCGAGCGATTTCGTGCCGACCCGGCTTTTTTTAATTCACTGGTTCCTTTTGCTGCTGATTCGGATAGTTTGGGCCTCTAGAGAGAGAGACAGCTGCGTTGCTCAATATGATATGTTAACTCGCTTTGAGTCAATGTTGATTGCCCAAAATTAATTTGAGTCCTATCCGTCAGGTTTGTATAATTGTATGTACCCAAGCTCCTGTTTGTTCTTTTCCTTTTCAAGCACCTCTGAAACACTCCTTTCCGGTTGCCCCTTCGCCCTGCTGCGCCTTAGCTACTAACTTGAACCTACCAAACCTAAACTAAACTAAACTTACAACGAGTTCAGTTGTTAAGCTATTGTTTCAAAGACTATTTAATAATTAGAGACTAATCGTGCCTCTTCTTTCTGGCACAGAGAGAGAGAGAGTGCTGCGTTGAGAGAGAGATAGAGGGGGCTGCGTTGTTAGAGAGAGAGGGCTGCGTTGTTCAAGTACCCTTTGCTGCCCTCTTATTTCTGGTAGACAGAGAGAGAGGATGGAAGGGGAGGAGGAGCAGAAGAGTGAGCCTGTTCTAGCATGGATGAGAGACCCTGTGGACATTGACCTCTATCAAGCAGAATGCCCCCTCAGGCTGGTGCCCGGCTTAGACCCCAGGTTCGTAATACCTCTCCTTCTTCTTCATTTCTCATTCCGCACACAAAACCTTGATTTCCTCATCCTTCACTGTCTCTTTATCAACTGTTGTTTATTTATTATTAGTCCTTGGACTGCATTTTTGAAGCACTCTGTGCAAAATCTTAAACACAAAGAGGCACAAAACCAGAGAATTATTTGTTGATTGAATATTGATGAACTAGTGTCATTATTGCTGTCGAGACTTAAATTATAACATGAAACTTCACATGCGTATGGATTTGGTTTGCGTGGGGGTGCTTCGAGAAGCAATTTACTCGATATCCACGGCAAATTGTCCATTTTTACCTGTAACTTTTACTTGTGAATTGCATGACTTCTTGTTGGTTTCTTTTCCTTTTTTTTTTCATCGATAACTTTTTTTTTTTTTTATCATTATTTTAACCTGTAAATGATGAGTAAAAGAGGTCCAAAACGGCTAGCTAATATTGGATTTTGTTGTTCTAAGTAAAAGAGGTCCAAATTTTCTAGCTAATGTTGGACTTTGTAGTTCTGCCACTTTTACCCCCTGAGGCTCCCCATGCAGGAAGAGCCACCTAGTAGATGGCTCTTCTACCCCGGACCAGCAATAGATTGAGCCAGAATTGGGGCGTCCTTTTTTCTTTACGGAACAGCTATGATTTCAGGTTGAAGTTTATCGATGAACAAATAAATGAAGGTGCTTTATCTGGGGTCAATGAAGCCCCAGATGTCCAAGATGAGGGTCCTCATTTTATATGGTGAGAAGTATGGTGATGCGATCGGGGTGTCCACGAGGTGATCAATGAAGGCAGAAGATACAGGGGCAGTAGTTGGGTAATCGCTGATAATTGACTTGTCGTAGTTGATATTGCATGTGAGGTTCTTTTGCTCGCTCACTCCTTTGGCCTTCCCTTTTAACACCCTTGTCTATGTATGTTTCTCGATCTGAAACTTCTATCAAGATGTGAACCAATCCTAACTTTTTAGAAGCTGGGGATCTTCAGTCAAGGAGGATGAATTTACCACAAGAGGTACCAATCTGTTGAATGACTTGGGCGTTCCACACTTGGAAGGGAATGCTTGTGGCCCAGATCCAAATTTTCTTGAATCTTCTGGCGCCATTAACAGGGACTGGGGGTAGTTGTAGCCTTGTAGGCTCGCCTCCTTGAATATCAAGTGTTGGATGTGCTGAAACTCTCACTGATATTGGAGAAAGAACAAGACTAAAACCCCTTCTAGCAAATTGCAGAAATGTCAGATTTTCAAGAGTTTCTGGCCCTGGATGTTATCCCTTTAATGTAATGTCAAGGGGGGAAGAAATACTGACCAAGGAGGCCGTGAGGCAATGCAATGTCTCATCAGTGATTGGTACGCCCACAACAAAAATGTGAGGATCAGTGACTGACTATGATTTGTTGTGGTGGCCATGGAGGGGCATTCTGGTTGCCTGCTGAGGGGCAAGATGGCATATGCAGGAATTTCTGGAAGTGGTCCAACTTGCAGGGTGGGGTGGTTAGCAAAGATGAAAAGAGGTACAGGATGGTCTGTGGGACAAGAAGGGTCTACAGGCTCGAGGAGTGAGTTTTGGGGGGTTAGGGTACTGTAACTGATGGTATGGGACGGATAGTGGTCTACCATGGATGGTCGCCTTGGGAAGGTTGGAGTAAGGTAAAGTTGGGGGCGTGGGGTACTGTAACTGATGGTATGGGGGGAATAGTGGACTACCATAGAGGATAGGTTTGGGAAGGTTGGAGTAATGTAAGTTGGGTGAGCAGGAGTGAATAATGGAGTAGCATTTGGATGGTAGTAGAGATAGAGGAGGTAGAATGTGCCCCTCTAGGGGTTGGGGGGGCTGTGGGGATGCTACGTGATGGCGGTGATGGGCCATGTGGAGGGGATGCATTCGGATGGGGGCCGGATTCTTTTCTGGGGGCCTTCATCTCTCATCTTCAGCCAATATATCAACTGTTATATAGGTCTATTCATGTTTTTCATCAGCAAAACCGACATGCTCGTAATATTTCAAAAGGCGTGTTTAACATGCTCCTAAATAATTGATATTCAATGCAAATTGCTCTCTTGAGTATTTGATTTCTTAAGATTGGGGTTAGTTGTTCTTCATGTGCCTGTCTCGTTCTTTCTGTGCCCGGTTTATCAAACAAGTTAACACTAAGGATAACATTTTTAATTTAATGCATTGGGAGCTTCATTACATATGTCCTTACCCATGCTTTGAGTCTTATGTTTTGTTATATAATTCTTTGAGTCCAGAATGGAAAATGTTGTTTTGTAAGTAGAGTCTTCTAACAAGTTTATAGAATGGTCTCATGACACTAAATAAACTGCAATACAATGGCATCAATGCCTTGACTACCTAGAAAACATGTGTGGAATCCTTGAAGGGGTATGTCCATTGATATTTATCGTGTAAACCTTTGTAGTTGAGTCACATTCTATACATTATTGGACAGCGTTTAACAAGTTTCGTATGCATGTATACTCATGTGCTTTGGGAAACATTTCCTGGCCAAACCCCTAGTAATGGCAAGTTATTTTCCTGTCATTGCGATCTTTTATTTGAGTGGCTATTTTCAAATCTGATTTGCAGTCCACTTTCATGGACTTCTATTGGTGACAAGTACATTACCTGTGCTCAACATATTTGCAGGGATCAATGAAATTATCTTGTATTTCTTATGCTCATTGGACGCATTTAGAAATTCTATCACTTATCCTTCGTAATCTGCGATCACCAACTAATTGTTGGCTTGCTACTTCCTAAACCTAGCATCATTATTTGAGGTCTTATCTCTTTCTCTCTCTCTCTCTATATATATTAGTATAGGCATACACTTAGACTAAAACATATATGGTTATTGAGCTTGTCACTTTAAACTTCTGGGCAGATTGGTGATGGCATTGCAAAACATGGGAATTAGTTCACTTTATCCTGTGCAATCGGCAGTCTGGCAAGAGACAATTGGACCTGGTGCTCTGGAGAGAGACCTTTGCGTAAATTCACCAACAGGAAGCGGAAAGACATTGGCTTATGCGTTACCTATTGTCCAAATGCTCTCAACTCGTTCTTTAAGACTTTTGCGTGCTCTAGTTGTGCTGCCTACTCGTGATCTTGCACTGCAGGTATATCTCCATAACTTCATTTTAAATTGTGAAGTTTGCTACACGTTTCCTTGGTTTATGTGATGGATTAATTGAAGAGTGTGTGTTGATGCTCATATCCTTAAGCACGCAAAATAATATAATTCAGTTATTTTCATGGAATTATACACTGCATCATGTACTTTCCCCTTTGAAAGAATATGGGAATTCCCTGTCAAGATAAAGAAGAACTAGTATCATATATAGTTGTATCGTTTTTTCTTACGGACAGCATAGAGAAGAAGCAGGGGTGGTAGGATGATTCAATTGGCATGGGTTTCAGTTCTTGAAAGTAACCTATAATTATTATTTAAGCAAAAAAGGGAAGGCTGTGCCTGAAATAAATCTTCAATACAATAGACCTTAAACACGCACACAAACACACACACACACACAGAAATATGGAAAGTACTCATGACAATATTGCACTTGGGATTATATACAATTATCAGTGTGCTCTAGCGATATTCCCTACAAATCTATGACATAAAAATTATGATTCTAGCCCCAATGTGCAACATACGATCTGTTATATCTAGGTGTCATGTTCACATAGAATATGTGTGATCACAAACGATAATCTCAAGATCTCAGGTCGTGAGCCATGTAAGCTATATCCTGTCCCATTATATCCAGATACACCACAAGACATAATACAATGTTAATAGATGTGATGTTATATAACATTTTCATTTTGAATTTAAGTTGAATGTTAAGCTCAGAAAGGGTATTGGTAGTTGCTTTTGTTATGATCCTTAGGAGGGAATCTTGCTTCTAGGAAGGTTGGTGTTCCTTTGGAGTTTGCCTTTTTAGATGGAGACCAGGAGGGATGTGCGAAGTCGAGTACTGCCTGTAGAGGAAGTTTGTGTCTAACCAAACACGCCGCAGCAGAAAAAAAAGAAAGAAAAAAGAACTGAAGGGAAGGCTGTGTCTATGCGATTGGTGGAGAGAACTAAGGAGATTATTGGGATATCGAGCTTATGGTAGTGACAATGGCTGAGAGCAGGTCATTTTATTGATGGAGAATGAAGACCCGCCTTTGTTCTTTTTCTCTGAAATTGGTTGCAATGGTGGGAGGAGTCCAATTGTTACTTCATGGCAGCAGATAAACATAGATGTGCATGGAGTGGGGCAGAGGTCTGATGCTCCAAGGGTGCTGACAAACAAAACGTGCATGGAATGGGGGAGAGAGAGAAAGGGCAATTGCAATAACGGTGACCCATGGCCAACAAGGAAGTCGTGTCTTCATTTTGTGGCTCGTGAATCAGCCAAGTCAGTGGCTCCTGCCACTCTACCAGAGAAGAGTTTGCTGTCCTCTTCTATCATGTCAGCCCATAGTTATGGGGATCTTGGTCAAGGGGTGGCGAACCCCTCTTGGAATCTCGATGTGGCAATCCCAGAGTTGGAGCTTAAGCAATACTCGCTTCCTACCATCAGGGGATCTTGATCCCGACCTATTGGGATTTCGGTTCCTAACTTAAAGGGATCTCGATCCTTGACTGCAAAGGAACTTGAACCATTCCAAATTGTCTACTTAATTCATGATTTTCATTAGTTTATATTATTACAGAGTGCATTACGGTGATGGAATTATTTCATATATTTGCTTTTTCTCCTTTTTTTTTTAAAATCTGTAATTTATTAATTTTTTCCTTGGATTTCATAATGCCCTTTGTGTCATTTCATGCATTTATTTTATCTCACTTCAAATATTCTTCCCTAAAATCTTTTCCTTGATTTTTAATTATTAATTCTCTCGTAATTTATATATTTATTAAACAAAATGTCTTTTCTACGTTTCAAAAGTGTCCACTCAATTGACGACTTTTTTATTTTAAACTATTTGAAAACTATGGCATTTTTATTGATTTATTTATTCTCTTAATTTTCATGTAAAGAATTTTGCCTCAGAAGAAAATCTTTTCTTGGATTTCATAATGCCTTTTATGTCTTTCATTTATTAAGTACTCCATTAATGTCATTTCATGCATTTATTGTATCTCACTTCAAATCTTCCCTAAAATCATTTCCTTCATTTGTAATTCTTAACATTTTCGTACATTATACAAATTGTCTTATCTACCTTTCAAAAATGTCCACTCAATTGACAAACTTTTTTTTATTTTATATTATTTGAAAGTGTATGAAAATAATGCTATTTTAATTGATTTATTTATTCTCTTATATTTCATTTTAAAACTTTTCTTTATAGTAGAAATCTTTTTTTGGATTTTGTAATGCCCTTTATGTCTTTAATTTCTTAAATAATCTGTTTATTTAACGTTTGGTACATTTATTGCATCTTACTTCAAATCTTCCTAAAATCTTTTCCTTGATTTTTAAGGACTAAGATTTTCGTCCTTTGCGAAATTTCATATAATTTTTTTTATTTATTAGAAAATCTAATTTTGGATTTCATGATTTTCTTATGTCTATCATTCCCTTACGTCTCTAGACTTGAGTGTACCTTTATGTCTATAGACTCTCAAGTGTACTCTCTGGACTCTAAGTTTACTCTTTCTAAGTATTACTCTATAGACCCTAAGTGTACGTTTTTTGGCTTTTGTAATTTTTATGGGACTTTCTAGCAGCATATTGATAATGCTAAAAGATTGATTGTTTATTAGTTTATTTTTACATATCATTCCTAAAAAAATTGATAGGACATATTTGTAAGTATATGCGCACACAGATATTTATGGATTTAGGATTCATGTAATTGCAATAATATGTAGTAACAATTGCAAATCCTATATATATATATATATATATATATATATATATATATATATATATATATATATATATATATATATATATATATATATATATATAGGGTTATGTTAGGGTGCTCACGCTATGGAGTAATTTATCATTGTACTCAAGAAAGTTTAGACATTTTTACACCCTTGTTTTGTACATGGGGAATTTTTGTAATATGGGTATTTTTGGTCATTAGGAGATGTGGGACGTCACCCACATGGAGCACACAAGTAGTGGCATTTAATGCTATGCGGGTGATGTCACACCCCATGTGGATGACGTCGAAAAATGTTCTCAGTGTGATCAACTCTAATCAAGACAACCCATATTTCCTTCTTCTTGAAGATTCATTATCTCTTATTCTTCTAAACTCGAATCTTTCTTTCTTCATCTTTGCTTTCTTTCATCATCCTCATCTTCCTTTTTCGAAACTCTATTCCTCCATATCTGGGGGCACCTGCTATTCATGCTACTATTCATTATACTGTTCATGCGACTGTTCTTTTGTTCAAAGCGTCATATTTCAGCCACAAAACTCTTGATTCCCTCTTCATCTTATTTAAAACTCTAGATTTCATTTAATATCTATAGTACTAATTCTTCGTAACCTACTACTTTTCTTCAAAAAAAAATCCTAGCTGTTGTTCTCCTTTTTGGTTCTCGAAATCTAGTGTGTTGGTTTCTCTCTCTTCTTTCTTCTTCCTTGAAATCCTTGCTCTCTTGCTCTTTCTTATTCTGCTAATAGTGTCCTTGTCATCTTTTTATTGTTTTATTGGTCTTCTTGAACCTAACTTATATAAGAGATCAACTGTTATTAGGACACATTGATGGTTCCTTTTTTTTTTTGGGGGGGGGGGGGGGCATGAGCGCATTGATGGTTCGTGAGTTTCTTACAAAAGAAGAGATCAGTAACGATTGAACAACTAAAAGTCGCTCTATCCAACCCCTTTTATGATGCTTGAGTATCTTAGTATCTAAGGACCAGAACCTCTTTGGTTGGAGTTGTTCCACACTTTTAGGGGAACTTATTCCTCAATCAACTAAGGAAAAAGTTTATACATGGTTGCAACCTTATACTATAGAAGTAAGGTGCACCTCAAAATCTAGTAGAATAGAGTGTTCCAACGTTGGAACACCTTTCGATTGATCATCTCGAGCTTGAGATGTATGGATATAAAGAAATAAGCTAATTTCAAATCCTAAAAATAGTGTATCATGTAACAATTTATCTGGGCTGTCTATTTTCAAGATTTTCTAATATTTATAGATCTGCTGGACCTGTTGCTGTTTTTGGAATCTTAAATTATGTAATTAGGGCTGAACAGAATTTTCAATCCGTTGTAAGGTTTTCAACACCAAAACTAGATCTTCCGGAAAAATTTAGAGGTGTCTTACTTGTATATTATAAGGTGGGCACCTTGTACAAACCTTACATTCCTGTCGTATTTTCCAGGATGCAGAAGCCTTACTTATGCATCTTTGAAGTCAGCTTCATGCATGTAAAAAAAATGACATGTTTTTTTTTTAATAAAAGTTAACATTGTATTGCTGGCAGAGAGTTACATTGGAGAGTGTTACAAGTAAGTGAGAGTTCGAGATCACCCTAAAGAAGGGTGACTCGATAAAAAATTGTGCTAGCCTAAAATGTACAGAAAGGGCTTATAGACCCTCCCAATTACAACAACTTACATGAAGCTTTTGCAAAAATACATTGAGATAGAAAAAAAACCAAAAAACGAGCCATATTAAGTCGTGAGCCCCTTGTCCTGAGCAAAAAAGGAGTCGGACCCCGGTAGCGCTTGTCCTTGGCCCTGACTTCTAGCACCCTCTTTCGCCAAGAGATCTGCGATGTCGTTGGACGTCCTTCATATATGCCTCCATGAGACGTCCATATCCCTGCATATATGATCAACTTCGTCAAAAGTGAGGTTAAGTACCACGGTGGTGACCTCGTTCTCCTTGCCCAGGAGATAACATTTTTTGAGTCTCCTTCCACTATCAAGTGAAGGCCCCAGGAAGGATTGAAGAGTTTTATGCCTATTAAAAGGGCAAGAGCTTCGGCATGATTGGAAACCTTTATACCAATATATTCTGAAAAGATCAAGAGGAGGTTGCTTTGATGGTTGCGGAAGACCCCCCCTGCCTTGCCGGGCCAGGGTTCCCTAGGGAGCACCCATCGAAATTCAGTTTGATGCATCCTTGGGGTGGTGGTTGCCAATTATAAGGTATGGTCACCACTCTCGGTTGGTGGTGAAGGACATTAATCCATTGGGTGAGGAAAAAACTTCCTGGCATCCTTGAAAAATCCGTGTGGTTGGAGGCCCAAAAGGTAACCAGAGAGTTAATCTTGTGAAGGCGAGCTGGTGCGTGAAGTTTAATGCCTTGGAAGATTCTAGAGTTTCTTTCCAACCAAATGGACCATATGGTTGCTGCAATAGTTGCCTTCCTACCTTCGGCCAACATGAGTTGAGATCGTAAGAGATCAAAGCCTTGACCGAAGGAGGGGTCACCCATTGAATGCCAAAAAGTTGCAACACTTGGCCTCAGATGTCGAAAGTATAGTCACAGTGGATGAACAAATGTTGGTTCGACTCCTCACGTAAGCATATGGCACACCTATAGGGGATCGGGATCCCTCTCTTTTGAAGTTGGTCCACTGTGAGAGCCCTATGGGAGCATGCAAGCCAGTTGAAAGTTTGGACTTTTGGTGGAGCAATGGTGGCCCAAACTTTGGATTGGATTGCTGTTGGATTTGCCTGGAAAGTTGGGGGCAGAATTAAGCTTTTGTAGAAGGATGCTATCGAAAAAATACCAAAGGGGCCTAGCGTCCAAATGATAGCATCACTTCCTTGAGGCGAGAGGAAGTGGGAGTGGAGAGAGGTCGAGAGTGACTGAAAATGGTTGGTTTCTTCTTCAGTAAGATTCCTTCGGAAGGCAGGGTTCCGTACTCTACGTCCTCATGTTAAGACCATTTCCTCAGCAACGGAGGATTCATTGTTTAGAGCCAGAGAGTAGAGGGTAGGGAACACCTCTCTCAGAGGGGAGGGTCCTATCGACAAATCAGACCAGAATCTCACTCTAGAGCCCTCTCTAGGATGAAACCTTATGAATTTTTTGAAATGGGAAAGGGCCGAGGCAAAGGATCTCCAGGCCCCTGAAGCATTGTACCAGTGACTCCTTCAAGGATTTTATATTTTTTTCGTAGGACCTGAGCCCAAAGAGAGTTCGGCCGGGTGGCTAGACGCCTCCACCATTTCCCAAGGGGTGCTTGGTTTTGTTTACAAAGGATTCGAATACCAAGTCCTCCCTGCTGTTTGGGTAGGCAAATGTTGTCCCACTCTACAAGATGGAACTTTGTCTTATCAGCCTGCCTTGACCAAAGGAAATTTTGCATGGTTTGGTCAAGTCTATTGGCAACCTGGGCTGGCATGTGAAATAGAGACATGAGGTAGATCGGGGAGTTGGCAATGGTAGCATTGATCAAAGTCGTTCTACCTGCCATAGAGAGGAATCTACCCTTCCACCCTTCCAAACACCTGTCTATCTTGTCTAGGACATGGGACCCTTGCCTTTTCTTAGGTTTTCCCAGTCCCAAAGGGAGGCCTAGATAAGTAGTCTGTAAGTCTTCCACTTTACACTCCCACCTCGAAATGAAGGATTTGACCTCTGTTGGTGTCAGGGCTACACCCAACATTTTTTATTTTTCCATATTTACTTTGAACCCTGTCGCTGTCTGGAAACAACTAAGGAAGAGTTTGAGGGTTTCAACTTCATTGCAAGAGGCATCAATAAACACCAAAGTGTCATCTGCATATTGCAGATGAGACACCATTGGTCCATGTGTACTACTCCTGAAGCCCTACAGAAGGCCAATCTCATAGAGCCGGGAGATGGGGCGACTGAAGACCTCTGCCGAAATGCGAAAGGACGGGGGAGAGGGAGTCTCCTTGGTGGAGACCCCTTGAAGAAGGGAAGTAGCCTTTAGGGGTTCCATTGATAAGAATAGAGAAATGTGAATGAGAATAGCAACCTCTCATCCACTTTCTCCATCTATCCCGGAAACCTATTTTTGCCATCGACTCCTCTATTATTGACCAGTGCACAGTCATATGCCTTTTCCCAATCAGTTTTGAAAATAACGCCAAGTTTCTTAACAAGGTGCCTCGAGTGGATGCACTCATTAGCTACTAAGGCCCCATCAAGAATTGTTTGTCTTTGAGAAAGGCAGATTGTGAAGAAGATATAACTGAGGGAAGGACTTGTTGGAGTCTAGAGGGTAGGACTTTAGCCAGGATCTTGTCAGAAGAATTCAGTAGGCTTATAGGGCAGAAATTTTTGATTTCCTCAGCACCTTCTATTTTGGGGACCAGAGCAATGAAGGTAACATTAATGGCTTTGTGGAGGGTACCCTTGTGGAAGAATTCCTCTAAAAATTTGATGAAGTCAGGACGGAAGGTGTCCCAGGACTCCTTGAAGGGAGCAATCGGGAATCCGTTTGGGCCCGGTGCCTTGTCTTTGGCTAGAGCATTGATTTCTTCCTTTGTGAACTGTTCCTCTAGCCAGACAGCTTTTTCATCAGTGAGGGTAAGGAAGTCAAGGGAAGTCATTCTCGGTCTGGGGCCAGAGGGGGCAGAGTATAGAGTCTGGAAGAACTCTAAAATTGCCTGCTCTATCTCAACAAGTTGAGTGAGGTTTCTGTTATTGACCTTTATCATCGAAATCGAATTGTCTCTCCTGCAACAATTTGCGATGCGATGAAACAAGGCAGTGTTATGATCGCCCGCTTTCAACCAGGTGATTCTAGATCTCTTGAACTAGTAAATCTCTTCTTTTTTGAGGGTTGAAAGGTACTCAAGTTTAGACTTAGATCTAAGGGCAATCTCCAAGGGTTCCAGTGGCCTAGTTTCGTCGAGACGATCAAACTCTTGGATGATATTCAACAGGGAGGACTTGAGTTGGGAGAAGTTGCCAGTGATGGATCGACTCCAAGTTTGAGCGAGGTTCTTAGGATTTGGAGTTTGGTTTGGAGGATATAACCTACTCTGCCCGAGACCTGTGAGGCAGGGGAATTCCACAAGGTTTGTAGTAGGGTAGGAAAGTCCTTTTCTTGGAGCCAGTGAAGTTCAAATCTGAAGGGCTTGGGGCCTCTCTAAATGGCATCTGTGTCGAGCAAAATGGGACAGGTTTAGCCTCATAATTCTATAACACTATAAATGCCCTATGTAATCATCTTGATATGGTGCAAAATATCCTCTAAGTGAAAAGAACAAGGTCCATTATGTTTTTAGAGGTTTAGGGAAAGATTATAAAGTATTTGTTCCTCTGTGATGATGACGACTCTATTTCCCTCGTTTAGCGAATTGCGGCCATTGTTATTGCAGCATTTTTCAACCTTGGACCCTCATTAAAATGTCTTCTACTATTGATTCTCATCCTGTTTTATTGTCAAACAATAATTCAAACCTTAATGCATGTTGGAATTCAATCTCGGTGGAAGTGGTGAAGGACATAAAGATAAAGGATGTGGAGGTCAAGGTGGAAGAACTAATTTTCATCCTAATCAGGGTCATGATCTACTAAGCTACTCCTTCAGCAGGTTCATCTATCTATTCAGATGGTGGTGTTCTTTGCCAGATATGTGGAAGGAAGAATCATACAACCGTTAAGTGCTTTGATTGTTATAAACCCTAGTCAAGTGAAAGTGAAGTTTTGCCCTAAATCGTTCTTTGGAGAACTTTACAACCATCTTACTTTTAGAGTAGGTTGGGTTGCAGTTAGTGGTGTAGGTTGGGTACGGGTTTGTGGTGCTGTAAATCATGTTTTAGCGATAGTGGTATGTTCTCATCCCTAATTCCTTACTCTGATAATGACTATTGTGATAATTTATGAAACTTCCCTTAATATCACTCATGTAGGAAGTGTAACATTGCACTCTTCCTGATGTCCTATCTATTGATCTAATGTATTCGTTTTTCCTAAAATGTGTCAAAATCTTATTTCAATTTCTCGGTTAGCCCGTGAAAATTTTGTTTCATGGGTATTTACTCCAAATTTTGTTTTTTGAAGGAATAACAATCAGGGTCAACATGCGCGAAATGGTATTGTTGGGGACAACTTTATATTATTGATGATCATGTCAAGAAGAAGCTCTCATTGTTCTTTCTTCCCTTTGTGTCAATAAAGATGCTAGTGTTTGGCATCATCGTTTAGGTCATTACAGTCCCCAGTGTTCGAATAAATTATGTAAAGAGGGCTTAATTCCCTCTAATCTTGAGATTTAATTGTCGTTTGTGTCATGGATGTCAGTTGGGTAAACATTTGAAACTTCCATTTATGATTCATAATAAAAGAGCTTCTGCGCCATTTCAATTAATTCATTTTGATGTTTGGGGTCCATAGTCTTCTTTATCTAGTTCTTTATATGGTGATACATTTGGGGATGATTTTTCTCGTTTCATCTGGATATTCTCTCTTATGAAAAAACCTGATCTTCTTGGCATTTTTATGGAATTGAAAATCTTTGTTAAAAAACACTTGCCAAAACATATATGTCTACTTTTGTAGTGATGGAGGGGGAGAGTTTTAATTCCATAATTGTAAAGCTTATCTAAAGAATAAGGGGTGAAACAACATATATCATTTGCGCACACCTGAGCTAAATGGAGTAGCAAAGAGAAAACATAGGCATATCAATGACGTTGCATTATCCATGATGTTTATGGGTGGAGTTCCTAAATTTTTATGGATAGAAGCATTTCATACAGCGTTTTATCTCATCAATAGGTTGCCTATATATTTTCTGCATGGAAAATGGTCTTTCTAAGTTCTACTTGGGAAGGACCTTGATTAGTCCATGTTGTGCTTGTTTGGATGTTGTGCATATGTTCATATTGTGAAGAGTAAAAGAAATAAGGTATCCCCAAAGGCATATGTTAGTGTTTTTATAAGGTACGTTGAGGAATACAAGGGATATGTGTGTTATAGTCCTATATTGAAAAGACTTCTTATCTTGAGACATGTAACCTTTGATGAATGTGGGATGCTTATGCCTTCTCATTTTATGGATGCTGGTTTTCAGGTAAAAGGGAAGTGCCATTGCATCGTGAAATTATAGTCGACCCATAAATCCAAGTTGTAGATGAGACATCACTTTTGTCGATAAAGTTGTAGATAGAATTGTTGCGCAGCAAAGTCTTCAGGGGCAGATAATTGATGAAACTCCTCCAAGTCTGGGGGAAGAGTTCGAGGAATATAGGGACTAGGGTCTAAATGAAGACTCTTATAAATTGAAGACCTTCATAAACTCATCCAATCTTAAAAGCACCAACCCTATCCCTGTCCTTGTAGTGTCTACCAGATCCTAAACCATGTTAATCCCTTAGGCCCTCATTGCACCAATGTCACAACCTCCTTCCCTCCTAACATCAATTGTATACCTCCCTCTAAGATTATCTTAGTGTGGCACTTGAGTTCCTAACAAGCATCTATTTGGGGATAAAAGCATCCATATTTTCTTTTTTCACTAAGTTAGCGAGGGTTTGGGTGGGTATTTCACACATGTTGTATTGATGCATGAAGGATGTAAATGTGGGTAATAATTCCAATAAAGGGTCTCAATGGGCTCTTACAAGCTTTCTATGCACATAAACTTCTCAATATATGCATTAAAGTGTGTTCCGAAATTCGATCTCCTATCTATAAGTGATTCGTTCTTGTTCATCCTTTTTTGCAACAAATGTGGTATCTGGATGCTATTTTTGATCTTTCATGTTATCTCCCTTAGAACCCGTTGTAATGATTAGTTGAGATCTTCTTTCAACCTTTCATTTCTTTCTTGCTAAATGAACCATATGGTCATAGGAGTGAGACTTTTTGAAGTTTGGTGAGGATTTTAATTGTGAATTTCTTTTTGAACCAATTTGCTGGGAGACGTGGGATGCTTCGGCTTGCTATTGCATTAGTATGGAATCTCCACAGTATGATTTTGTATGTTATTCACAGATTTGCATGAGATGAATATGTGGTCATCGATCTCATTATCGACCTTACACATGTGACATCATCATCATCATCATCATCATTAGAACCTTATCTCAACTATTTGGAGTTGGCTACACAAATCTTGTTAGTCTGCCTTATCAAGGGCCATACCTTAGTGAGACCATAAGTCGCCAGCCTTCCCCTTGCCCTTTTATAGCCTTCCACTTGACCTAAACGACACTTTCTAACTGGTGCTGTATTGGGTCTATGCTGCACATAGTCAGCCCACTTAAGTCTACTTTCCCTCATCATGTTGCCTATTGGAGCTACTCCTAAGTTCCTTTGAATGTATTCATTTCAAATTCTATCCTCTCTTGTTTTGCCACTGTTCCATCTCAACATTCTCATCTCAGCTATACTCATCCTATGGGTATGTTGTTTCTTAACCGCCAAACATTCCGTCCTATAAAGCAAAGCTGGTCTCATGGTTGTTTTGCAAACCTTCCCTTTCAGCTTCATTGTTAATGCGGCGATCACATAAAACTCTAGTGGCACATCTTTACTTCTCCCACCCAACTCTAATTATATGATGACATCTTCCTTAATCTCTCCATTTTCCTGGATTATAGATCCAAGATATCGAAAATACTCTCTTTTAGGTATTTCTTTTTTTTGAGAATGTTAACTTTAATATATAGTAAAGGGTCCTAACAGGGTAAGGCCGAGGAAGCTAGCTAGCCACAAGAGACTAGTAGAGGTACAGGGGGGAGAGAGAGAGAGAAGAGAGAGGAGAGGAGATTGAATTAAAAGGTCATCTTTTAGAGGGTTAAATTGAGAACAAAGCAACCAACAAAAAGAAACCCATCCAAAAAACTAAGCCGTCCTTCACGAAGAAACCCATCCAAAAATAAAAGAAGTCCTTCACAGATAGCTGCTGCTTTGGCCAGGGTATCTGCGTCGTGGTTTGATTCCCTCCACGTGTCCTTCCAGAAGGCCTGAATTCCCCTACAAAGGTGGAATATTTCGTCAAAGATGTGAAACAAAGTTGAGGGAGTGGAAGAGAATTTTTGGGCCCAAGTGATCACGTTCTTGGAATCTCTCTCTACTGTTACGGTCTCAATCCTATGAAGTGAGAGAAGCCTAATGCCTTCTAGGAGTGCTAAAGCTTCTGCCTCCATGGATTCCTTGTGACTAATAAATTTGGATATGGTTGCTATTGGTTCCCCCAGGTGATTCCTACAGACGACACCTACTCCTGAAGGATGAAGCCTACTCTTTTAGGTATTTCTTGCCCATCAATCTTAGCTACTTCCTTGTTTCTACTTTTATTATTACTAAACTTGCATTCCAGATATTCTATCTTAGTCCAGCTAATTTTAAAACCTTTAGATTTTAGAGCATCCCCCCAAAGTTCTAACGTTGCATTGATGCCGCTTCTAGTCTCATTGATCAAAACTATGTCATCCGCAAACAACATACACCATTGTACATAAGCATTGTATAAGAAAGTGCTTAAACATGCGACATGTGCTGCTCAATTGGAGTCGCCATCTTTGCATTCTATCCATTGTAACTACCGACTTTTGGAAGGCTCACCATTACAACCAATAGGCCCTAGGGTGTATCGGTCTTTTCCATATGGCCACTCCCCCGAGGCTCTATGGTGTATCAGTCTTTTCCATATGGCCGCTAGTGTCCCCCCCCCCCTCTTCTTTCTGGCCCCTTTCTCTGATTGTTGGAGTATTTCACTGTACTACATGGGGTAAAATCACTATTATCATTGGGAATCCTTGTGAGCCTATCAACAAACCCATCATCACCTAAGGCCCTCTGGCTGTGACATATAACTAATGGGAGAGTTTTGTATATGGCTTTCCAAGCTCAAGAGTCTCTCGTTGTGGCTCTTGAGGTTCTTATATGATGTCTGCAAATATGTTTTGTCCCTATTAGTTCTGACCGCATGGATTGTGTTCCACTCTTCAATTCGGACCCATATTTTGGTAGTCAGGACTTGTTAATTTATTTGATTTTTTTATGCCAAGTCCACCTTCACTCTTTGATTTGCAAATGGTGCTCCTTTTGACAAGGTTTCAGTGTCTTTACTTTTGTTAGTTACTTGAAAGAAAATCTACATAGAGCTTCTCTAGGGTGTTAATGGTGGTTGTGGATGGTTGGAAAGTTGAGCACCGGTGATGTGTGAGTGGGTAGAGGTATGGTTGATAAGGGATACTCCACCGGGATGGGTTAGATTTTCTGGTTTCCAACTTTTGAGTTTTGACATGGCTTCTCTGCTAGGGGCTGACAAAGATTGGGAAGAGTTTTCCGTGAATAGTGGTGGAAACCTGGTAAGTTGAGGTTAGTTTGGATGGGTTGCATTTTAGGAACTGACTAATTTGAGATCTCTCTAAGTTGGGAGGAAATGAAGAAGAAATGTTTGTTTCGGTGGAGTTATTCTGTAGGCCAGTTAGTTGGGAGAGGCATGAGTTGATGACTGAAGTTCATAGCTCCCATAGTAGAATAAAATAGATTTGACATGGACTTGGGTTCAAATCCCACGGTGAACTGTCCATGTTTTCATCCCTTTGATGTTCCCTGCCAAACCACCCACTTCTCCTGCCCGTGTGCTGCCCTATGGCTTGTGACTCTACATTATTACCATTTGCTAAAAGCTCCATCACATCCCCTTGCCTCTTGATGCCTTCCAAATGGCTTAGCTTATCCCTATTCAAAAGTTCACAATTTTTTAAGCATTTGTTTTGCCAAACTATTTTTACTTCACATACAGATGCATGCTTGTATCTTGAGTTCCCTCATTCTTAATTGTCTCAGCTTGTAGGTAGCATGGCAATTTTTTAGTGAGGTTTGAAAATATTGAATATTATGTGTTTGTATTAAGCTCTCTTTTCTAGTTGGTTGGTTAAGAATGTGCAGGAAGTCCTAACTCTGTAGTTCTGTTTGCATTGTCCTACAGGTTAAGGAAGTATTTGCCGCTATTGCACCTGCAGTGGGCTTACATGTGGGTTTGGCAGTAGGTCAAACATCAATAACAGATGAGATAGCAGAACTTGTAAAGAAGCCAGCATTTGAATTCTCTAATGCTTATGATCCAGAAGACCTGCAGTTGGAGACATCCATGGGAAGTTCTGTGGACATACTAATAGCGACTCCTGGTAGGCTAATGGATCATGTTAACACAACAAAGGGTTTCACTCTGGAACATCTTTGTTATTTGGTAAGTGTTATCTATTTTGTTTCTTTTGATAGGAAGATCCTGGATGTTTTCTTTTATTGATAATATAAGGTTCATGGAATTGTGGATAGATATTTCAAGTTTAGAATCTTAGATGGAGAAACAGGTTGATGGTAATTGGTTATGTGATGTCCAACTTTGTGAATTGTTTATTTTACTTTCCGTTCTTATTGTAAGTTTTGGAAGTCCATTTTCTCTTTGGTTAAACATCAGTAACTATACCTTTTAGTAATGTTTTTTTTTTTTTTTACAATAAAGTTCACTGTATTTCATTAGAAAGAGGAAACAAAATTCCAAGGGGTTTAGTGACCCCGGTGGTCACTGTATAAAGGACCAAACAGGGTCCTGACAAAATGCCAAAAGTAAAAAACTACACTGGGAGGTAGAGAGGGAAAGTGGCTTTAGGTCCCCAAGGCGGAACTGGATGTCTCCTCCTTAGCCAACCTATCAGCTTCTGAGTTTGCCTTTCTATTTATGTGCTGCCAAGTGATTCTGAAATCTCTGGTGATTAACAAAATTTCTTCAAAAATGTCGTTGAGACACCACAGCCAATCTGATCGATGAGATACCCAGGTGATAATGTTCTTGGCATCTCCTTCCACTATCAGGTTGTGACTCCGATGGGTCACACTTCCAAAGGCCCTCCAAGAGGGCAAGGGCCTTGGCAAGGGTGGAGTTCGCGATTCCAATAGGACAAGAGAAAGACATCAGAATGCTTCCATCACTAGGACAAAGGAGCCCCCCTATACCTGAGGGTACCGGGTTGTCAAGGGGGCAACCACCAACACTATACTTTTTAGTGTTGGTTTAATTATTGCAAAAACTGGATTTCTTATATTGGATAGACATCCATTACTGCCGAGCACGAGCACCAGGGTGGCAATGACAAAGGACCTATCTAACCCGGTGAATACTGACCTTAACTAGCCCTTGAATCAAATTGGCTGGTGTATGCATGAACTGGGTAGTCTTGGCTTCTGCTGCCTAATACAAGTGAAATTCTTTAAACAAAAATGGCTGGAATATTCTTACATCATTTCATATATTGAAAACGAAAGGGTTCCTCCACTTGTTGAAAGAGGGAAGAAGCGAGGGAGAATAAATGGAGGTAGAGAGTATAAATGGAGGTAGGATGCAATCCATTTTGGGATGAAGGGGAGGTTCCTGAAACACCCTTTCTTACCCAAAAAGGTGATTTGGCGATTGCTGTATGTCATACTCGCACTTTTGGTGAGGAAGAGGTTTTACAAAACCGACTGTAATCTCCAGAAACGGACTCCACCATTTAAACAGTAATAAAGAAAAAAGAAAAACAAGGAAACGACAGAGTTATCTTCCCTAATCATGAATTAAGAAAATTATTTAACAGGCGTCATTAATTTGACTGGTTGTTGTCATTATCAGTTGGACTGTTGCAATGCTGGTCAAGGAGCCCAAGAGTGGTTTACCAACACAGTAGTCGCTTTTGAGAAATATATATTGGGGATGTTAGTTTACCTGTATTTCATGGGATGGAGATGAATATTTCACCTTCTTCATAAATTAGAACTTTCTGTCAAAGTTCTTGGGACAGCTATTGTGCGTGCTGCTTCAACCGTGCTTATATTCATTACCCAAATGAACTTCACCTGGGTGAGCTTGTTCTGAACAAATTCCTACGGTAATTTTTTTGATCAAACATGGTGTTATGTAGAATGAAAGCTTCAATGAGTGATGACCAGATCACTGTTGGAAATTGTGTTGTGGTTTTCTTTCATGCCATTGATAAGTTGTGTAGAAAATATATATATAACCAAAAAGAGCACAGGATTTTTAGATCTTTGTGCCACATCAGAATTTTACTTCTACATGATAAATTTGTTGTTAATTGTTGATTTGGGTTTTTCTAATCCATATTTATATATGTGTGGATCATCAGTCATTGTACTTACAATTTTACTATAAGACAAAGGTTCTTATTGGAACCTATTGTCATTCCAACCATGTAGATAAGTGAGTGAAGGAAAGAGCTAGAGGCCTTTAGGCGGTGCCCAACATCAATCACCCCCAACTGACTCATAAATTTGAGTTCACATACTCCCATTGTTTGCGACAACACTTGCACAATTGCTATACTAAGGAAATATTTCTGAGGCACCATGACAGCCCACTCTCCAGCAACTCTTGCATGGGGTTTTTTGCGTCCACCAACACTCTTGCATGGGATTTTTTGCGCTAGGCCACCATCACATCCCAAACAAACACCACATAACGCAAGCGATAGCACCCCACAATCAGGTGCTAGCTCGACCCTTGCACTTCCCACAACCAAATGTAGCCCCACCTAACACAATATACTACATACCACCAAAGTCCAACAACCCCAAACTAATAGTTTTACCACCTCTCTACCAGTCTTATGCCAATGCAGCAAAGTCAGCCAGCCCACAACATCATCCAATCAATAGCATATCAAAACCCTTAATACTCAAAGCACATACATATCAACCAACAACCATCCAGTTTCCCCTTTGCCACCTGGTTCAAGGGTTTTCACAGATCCAAGGTGCTTTTTTTCAAAGAACAGACCTCAAAAATTCTTTCATTGCTCAATTCAGTCCTCCCTGGGATGACCAAAAAAATATTCAAAATTGGACTGCAGTCACTTGGAAAATCAACCCAAATCACATGCCATCCAATATCAAAAGAAAACGCATCTCATTTCCTTCGCCTTGAAGGAGATGGCCGATATTTTTTTTGAGAAATGTTAACATTTGTATTAAAGAAGGAGATGGCCGATATTGCCACTGCTAGCAAGAAGCTACACTTTTGAGGGGGGAACTTCTAACTTCTATCTTCGAGGCCCCATTTCATTGCCTTTCCTCAAAGAAGATTCTGGATCCTGTCCAAGGTATTCCCATGCTTGCCTGGCACCACTCCACTATCGAAGCCGTTAGGGATCACTGCAGTGGTTTCCGCATGGTGGAGCAAAACCTTCCAAAAACTACCATTTAGGACTGATCTCGCATCATTTTAATTCAAACTCCACTCAAGGAGTCCTTGGCAAAAGAGTTTGCCCTCCAAATTGGAGTTCGGTTCTACTCCATGACCATTTCGACTCAGGTATTTAAATCTCGCAACACCATTGCCAACCACCAAGTGTGCCAGTCTAATCCTAACAACCTGTTTAACCCTATCAATGCCATTGCAGTCCACCAAGTACCCTTATCTACTCCCAAGACCGCAGATCTAGAGATTACACAGGTGGACCGGACCATGGTGATCTGCAAACACCGACATCCCAAGCGAAGAAGTAAGAACAGATGTGGCAAATCTCTACAAACTTTGTAGATCGCCATATCAGCATCAGCTACCAATTTCCCAATCCAACGGCCCACATTAACACCTCAAAGCTGACCTCTTACTCTTCCACATGATCCCACTTGAACCATGATCCATCAAATCAGGACCCCTCCATGTCATCTAACTGCATTCACCACGACCTTACTCACTCCACATTGGCACCCCTACATGACCCTCCCACCAGCCTATTCCTAGCCCTCCACCCTGGCCCAACCCTTGTCCCATCTTGACACCCTCTCTACTCTAATAACAACGCATCACCACCCCATCCTATTCCTAAACTCTCAACTTACGCAGTACCCTATACCCCACCAACCCCAAGAACTGACCAAGGTGGCAACCGAGTGTCATGCCTCCTTAAATGTGACATGGCACAAGGGGATAGCACAAAATACTATTCCCCCCAAGCCCGGTTCATCATCAGCCTTGCACTCTCAGTTAATGCACGATGCTCACATTTTAATAACGTGGACCCCTTTTGACAAACGGTCATATGTCAACCTCAATATGATAATAATATCTGACATGGCTATCGTAAGACAATGGCACATACTCTAGACGCACAAAACACACCATACTTAACAAGCTGCTCACATTTGGCCATATCTCTCCCATCCCAACACATACTGCGTCAAAAACGTTGATGGAGACTACTCAGCCACCTCCCTCTAGAGATTCCAAATGAAGTGGAAATGCAGAACACCGTACAAAATTCTTTTACATTACATGTGCACACCCACTGAACGCTACCTGTCCCATCTAGCCCCAAACACCTAAATCCCAATCTCACTCCTCTGACACTTCATGTCCAAAGGAGCTCCCCCAACAATTATTCCCTTTCCAACAATCATTCCTTTCCCACATTGAACCCCTGACCCCCCTCACCGTAGTTTATATCAGTGTTGAAAAAGTCAGCCGCCTGGCCGCCTAGGCAGCGTGACCAACAATCCGCCTAGGCTATGCCTAGACAGGGGGGGGGTCTTGGCTGGCATGCCCAAGGCACCTCCTAGGCGGGTCTGGGCGGCCGCCTTGTGTAGACTCCTTAATTTTTTTATTTTTTATTTTATGAAAGTCGTCTTAGAAAGAAATAAAAGTCAAGTCTCATTTAAGGCCCTTCTCTCCCTCCCCCACGCTTACACTCTCATGGGTCCATGTGCTCTCTCTACATATAAGAAGAAAGAGAGGATGGCCTCCAAGTGTTTGGTTGAAGGCCTCTTTCCTCTCACACACACACATATATACACACATGGACCCATATGCTCTCTCTTTACATGTAAGAGAAAGAAAAAGAAGAAGATGACCTCCAAGTGCGTGATGCGAGTTCCCTCTCTCGCTATCTCTTGATCTTGGCATATTAGAAGAAGAAAAAGAATAGTGTTCAAGGTCTCTCTCTCACAAACATGTATCCATATGCTCTATCTTTCTTACTCTACATATAAGATAAGAAGGAAAAGATGATCTTTAAGTATTTTCTGCGAGGACTTACACACGTGCACACATAGACATGCACACCCACAAATGATCTTTTAGTATTTCATGCGAGGCTTTACACATGCGGCACACACATACATGCACTCACACACCTCAGGCACAAATAACAGATACATGGCCCCCCCACTCCAACACCACAGGGCCATCTGCCTAGGCAGTCAGGGCCCCTGGCCACCTAGGTGGGCGCCTCTACCTTTTTGAACTCTGGTTTATACCCTACCACAACCCTGATTGCCTTCCTAAGCAATCCTCTCCCAACCCCCCCCCCCCCTTCCCCCCCCCCGCCAAATAAAAAAGAAAAAAAGAACCAAAAGGTTCCCATCTCTTTCAACTCTGTTTTTCCAGCATCTACTACCTCCAAAACCCTATCCACTGAACCCGTGGAAAGCTCTCCACCTATTCCACCACTCCTTCGACCTCTCTTCCTTGTCACCGACCTACTTCCTAGGAAAATACCGAGTGCCCTATTTTTTTTTCCTGAGATTGTCTACCCACCTGGTCTCTTTCCCTCTCTCCTCCTGGTTCCTTAACCACCTCTTTAAACTGCCTCTCTCTCTCTCTCTCTTGCTGTCCCTACCTCCACTCCTTTCTCTCTCCCTTCCCTATACTTTATGAATTCTTTTTTCCTCTAAGGGCCCAAATACCTTTCCTAACAGTGCTACCAAACTTTACATTGCTCCCGGCATGTGGGCTACTGCCTTTTTCTGCAACTTGTGGGTCCTTCTGTAAATTTATGCATTATGGATCAATACATTGTCGCCAGTTATCAAAAGAAAAAGGCCCACTTCATGCCTATCATCATTTTCAATGTCAAATTGCTGTGAAATCGGACATGGAAGCATGGATAATGTAATCCTGTGGAAAGCCACTGATGTGCTTTTCATTTTGAAATTTGCCATAAGTAAAGGATCTAGAGTGCATCATAGCATGACTCCACTAACATCTCGGAGACACACTCAAAACCAACAATTAAAGCAATTTTTTAACTGCCATAAAAAAAAAAATTCCTACTGCTTAGATGACGAGGAATACCGCCCAATGTCAAACTAGGGCGGCAATTCCTTCTGTTTGTATTCCAACCCTCACTAAGATATTTCCTGAGTCTTTTCAAACTATGGATGAGAGAGAGCACCCAGTCTACCAATCTGAGTCCACCACACTATCTTCATCTCCTTTTGAGAATCCTCTGAATGATCCATTTTATACATTCTTTTCTGCACCTTTTGTAAAGTTTGAGTGGAAGAGAAAGGAGAACACCACTGCCCTCAAGTTCAACATGCTCTCAATTCTCCAGTCAATGAATGCTGAGAAAGCAGTTCCCAACTAAATGGAGTTCAGTACTTTATTTTCAATTTTTCCTTAGTAGATTCAATTATTCGTTTTAGTTATTTCTGGTATAAATGGAAGCTCGATGGTTATATGCGTTTTCATTGGTTCATATTTATCCAATAAAAACTCTTCCTTGTCATGCCACAAACTTTTATTTGGTTTCCCATTATTTGTGATTCATGAGAACCTAGAAGTGCCTGATCTAGTGGTCTTTTAGTGCTTAGGCTTTAAATTGGAAGTTCTCCCGAGATTCTGTCCTCTTGTTCTTTGAAAGCTTGCATATTGCTCAGAGTTCTCCAAATTAAGATTGACGCCACTTATGTGCCTCCAACACAGTGATATGTTTAGAATACTTGATAAGCTTAGGAGGCGATTTTCTGCTGTATTAGTTTCAGGTTTTAATCTTCCATAGTTTGTGAACTGCATAGCTGTTCTCACAATTCATCTTCAGGATACGGGGTGTTTGTTGTCCTCTGGTGAGCACTGATTTTCTTTGGACTTGGCTCCTGACTGTTAAGGCGCATCCTGCTCCATTATCCCATATTCGTGAAGAGCTTGTCCAACCATGGGAGATTTTCTTTTCCAAAATAGTCTTTAGATTGTTCGAACTTGGACTATGAGAGCATCACTTTAGAAGAATCACAAGCTTATTCTGTGCATGCTTGCAATGTTTAATTGGGGAAATCTTTTCTTAAACACAGAATGTGCACACCCTTAATTTTTTGTTATTTCTGACCCTGATGTTTGTCTCTTGGCCCATCTTCCATGGAACATTGGAGCCAAGACACATTATCATGTTACTCTATAAGCTGGCAGATGAATCCCATTTGTTCTGTGTACCTTCCAATTCCTACATGCCTTTTAATCTTTCACATCATGTTTTGGTTCGTTATAACTGATTATATATGGTATCATCGTATTTACAATGACAGTAAGTCGTGAAAAATCTGAAAGAACTGGCTATGTGGAATTCCATAGAATAAAAATAATTTTTTTCTCCTTTTTTTTATTAATATATCTGAATTCCACTCTTTAAGTGCTACGAAACACTGCTCTTAAGTTCCACGAAACACTGCTGTAAATAATAAACAAAACCCTAAATACAACCTAGGATCTTTTCTTTTTACTGTCAAATAAATATAACTCAATCCAGGACTGAGTACAAGCTTTAACTATAAATTCTTATACAAATACTGTTCCTGGAAATTGCAATAAATTGCAAAACTGACTAAAAATAAACTTCGAATTGCCGGGAGACTTACTTGACTTTGCCTGGCATCCTTTTAGGACTTGGTACACCCCACACCTGATTACCTTACCGATGGCATACTCGGATCCTATTGACCCCGCTGAATTGTCTGAGTTGGGAAGCTCCTTTAGGCATAGCCGCAATACCTTTTTCAGAAACTAGGGTTTGAGAGCATAAACAAATTAGGATTTTTTCTAGACCCTTTTGGACCTCTCTAAGGTATGCCACAAGTGGCACCTTCCCTTTTTAGGAATGGATTGGGCGTGCCCCTCTATGAAACCTTGTGGACAGGATTTCTAGGGTGGTGCATGCCACACCATTGGGACTTTAGAAGAGAGAGGGAGAGAGGCGTGGAGATGAGAGAAGGGGAGAGAGAGACAAGCTAGAAGTTCATATGGTGACAATGACGGGGGTCTACCTCAATTTATAGCCTCCAAGGTGGGTCGAGGTATGCCTATTTGATATAGAATTCTTCCTGCCATAGGAGTTCCAGGTAAGCTATGAGGTGAGAGAGAAACAAATCTGAGCCATCCATCCTGTGAATTAGCCATCATGATTAGGGAGGAATCTAGGAACCTTATCCCCTAATTATTTGACTCATATCCACTTCTAGTCGACCTAGGATACAAAACATCTTCTATCTTGACTAGAGCTTCCTCTTCTCTCACAAAGAGATTGTATGAATTCAAAGTCAAAGAGATTTGGTCAAATAAAAAAGATTTTAAAGAATAATTTTCAAACCTAAAATATTCTCTACTCCCTCAAACTAAGCACACAAAATCTTTTTCAAAGATTTCAGGAGGTTTACTTCTTTAACAATAATTAAAAGACATAACTTATTCCTTAACAAAAATGAAAAGACATGGGTATCCTCCCTAGGCTAGGATGTGTGGGCTATGTGCACCTCATGTCCCACCCCCATGTGGGGACCCCAACAAGTGGGGCTAGACTCTTCGCCCCCCACATAGAGTCCACAATGCCCTAGGATTTTTGGAAATTAGAAAACTCCCTTTTAGGGTTTTTTATTTGCTGAAAAGGATTCTAAAACATTCTTGAGAAATTTCTAAAAATCACAAACATTTTAAAGACTGAAACCCAAAAAATTCTAAATGTGAATTAGCAGCTATGACTCAAGAAAATCGACATTTAGAGCACTCCACTCGGTCTAGTAATTCTGGACATCGACTATCTTCTCAAACCAACCCAACGAGACCCATGACCTACGGTTCCATGCAGGAACTCATGATTGGCTTGTGAAAGCTGGCCAATAAATAGTGAAACCACAATTTCATAATGTGGATTACAGGTTCCCCCACTTAATAGCAACTCACGTGCACGTATCACTACAGTGCAAGGGGGAATCGTTTTATGCATATCTACACGTATCCCTTTGGAGGGTTGCTTTTCTATATATGGCTGTCATATGTACATGCCGTGTAGAAGTTTTCTGAGGATTAGCCCTCGCTCTCACGGGCCTACATCTACATATAGGGGATCACGAAACTCCCTTGGCCTGCAAACCATCCTTGGGCATCTTTCCGACAATGGATCACCCTCTTGAAATCTCTTCAGTAGTGCCATATGCCTAAGGTGAGGGGTTATGGATATGATCAGGGCCTTAGAGAAGCTAACCGTAGTTCAGTCAATCAATACACACACTCCCACTAAATTGTATGATCCACTATGATTCTTTCTGTACACGTCACAAAACCAACAAAATCAGGGCTTAGTTATATTCAAGCTGTGACATTCTATCTTGTTCAATTGTGCTCATATTTGGAGATTCATCTCTCTCTCTCTCTCTATCTTTCTCTCTCTACATATTTGTATAATTACAAACTATTGTAACAGCAATGCTGCAGAGACTCATGGATAAAAAAATATACAGGTAGTTGATGAAACTGATAGATTACTTAGAGAGGCGTATCAGTCATGGTTGCCCACTGTGCTTCATCTATCTCAATTGAATACAAAAAGGATGGTTGCCTGTCCAAGAAGTGCTGCAAACTACAGAATGCCTGGCTGCTTGACGACCTGCTTGACGACCATAAGGAGAATGTAATTTCATGTTTTTAATTTTTTATCCATTTAAAACATAAATTTTTAAAGTGCTGTTTAACATGGCTATTTTACATTTATATTGCCATGGTATACTACCCAGGGGTGTGGAGAGGGATTTCAATGGTAAATGTTACCCAAGACTTGTGAAGATGATTCTTTCAGCAACGCTAACCCGGGATCCTAGCAAGCTTTCTCAGCTTGATCTGCACCATCCATTGCTCATGACGAGTGGTGGGTCAAGGAAACGTTACCAACTACCTGAACAGCTCGAATCAATCAAACTGGTATTGCTTGTCATATGAATGAAAATATTAAATAGGGATGCAGGTTTTAGGGAGAGGGGAGGAGACATTGACATTTTCCAAAGTCCATGATATGAATAAACATGCATATATTGGAAAACAATTCATTGAGATATCTCAATTGTCACAGTATGTGTGCGTGTGTGTAGTTAGGATTTAAACACAGTATTGTATATTATACATTATGGTGTATTTGTAAAGATACACTGTGTTTCATTATTATATTAATATATATTTGGTACTTCATACATCTCAAGGGTGCATATTTGATGGATACATTTGGACGCATGGCTAAAACACATAGTTAGGGATGTTTTGATGACCTAAAATCTTTTCGAATAATCCTTGATTTATCCCTAGATCAATTAAAGAAATTGCCTTTGAGCTCCAAATTCCCCAGATCTGATGCCAATCAAATGGATGGTCCAGATCTGTTATTGGAGGAGAGTTTGATTTGGGTCACTTTTTGAGCTCAAAATCTTTTTTTGTTTTTTCAGTGAAATGATATTAGTGTCTTGTTCTCAAAAAAAAAAAAAGAAAAAGATATTAGTGTGTTGTAAAGATCGTTTGAGAGCTTTAGGGTCCTATAAGCATTTCTATGGTGGAGCATGACCAACATGTCCAAATGAACACTTTGGACCCTGGGTCCATGAAGTCATTTACTGTATTTTAAAATAGGGAAATATATTTTTGTAGTAAAAAGTTCCTTTGAGTGTTAGTATAAGAAAAGGTCCACAACTTTTGGTTCTTTATTCAACCTTGGGATGCAAATAAGTTATAAATGGCAATTACTGAAGTAATCTCGAAGTTGGATATGAAGCAACATTTGTGGACTCTCACTTCATGTAACTTCTTGGCAACTTTCTATTGGATCGTTACCCTTAAAACGATCTTTAAACCATGTGGAGTTTGTTTATAGCTAAAGTATGATCTATTGAAGATTTTAGCATCTCTGTTGATTTAATTTCAAAATATCCATCGAAATACACATGATTTTGAGTTAGAATATTAGAAAATAATAAAATGTTAAATACTTTAAAAGTGATCGATATTTGGATAATTCGAAATGAAGCGATAGAATTCGAAATGAATAGATTCTAGAGAATTTTGGTGTGACACCAATAGGTGATAAGATGAGAGAAATTAGACTTAGGTGGGCTGGCCATATGTGGCGCAAACTCAGTACAGCACCTGTTAGGACGTGTGAGTTAATTCAAGTGGAAGGCTTGAAAAGGGCAAGGGGTAGGCCCAAAGGACATAGTTGGAAGTAGTGAGAAAAGATATAGGGACTTATGGTGTCCCTGAAGGTATGACCCTTAATAAAGTAGAATGACAGACTAGGATTCATGTACTTCAATTAATTGGGAAAAAGCTTCAATGATGATGATGACGACTTTAAAAGTGATCTATATTTTGGTAAAATTTCCTTAAAATATTCACTTTATGTTCTACATGTATTATATTATCTATTTTAATAGTGAGAACTTACATATATCATAAATTTTTATATTTTATTCTTAATACATTTTTATGTTTATATCATGTTTTACATAGAAGTATATGGTATTGATGTCAGTGTCATATTGTGACGGTATCAGTATATGCTCAACTTATACTAGAGTCTTGATTTGTTACATCTAGACATTTTCAAATGGATGCATTATACTGACTCTAATTTGCATGTCTGACTTTCTGGTTTTTTGTCGTACTACAGTTAGTCTTGGCTTATTTCAATTTTCATTTTGAGTTGCAGTTCTGTGAATCAAAGCTTAAACCCTTGTATCTGGTGGCACTTCTACAAGGCTTGAAAGAAGAGAAAAGTATCATTTTTACATCATCCATAGAGTCAACACAGAGGCTAAGCATCCTATTAAAATGCTTTACTGAGTTGCCACTCAAGATAAGTCAATATTCGAGACTTCAGCGTCAATCTGTTCGGAGGTATATTTTTCTGTTTGTGTGATAATTTATGTTTAACTAGCATGATTGTATGTACATGCAGGTTATGCTGTCATTATATAATTTTTGATATGTATCAGACAACTTTTCTTGTCATCTGATTGCTATCTATTCTTTACTTTGTAATAGTTTTGTTCCGTAAGATGGAAAACTTTCATTTCAGTAATACACTAGATGCCTTTCGAGCTGGAGAGCTACAGGTTCTTGTTGCCTCAGATGCTATGACTCGTGGGATGGATGTTGATGGGATTGCCAATGTTATCAACTATGATATGCCCAACAATGTCAAGACATACATTCACCGTGCTGGCCGAACTGCCAGGGCAGGTCGGCCTGGTCGTTGTTTCACCTTATTGCGAAGGGAGGAGGTAATGTGTTGTTCTCGACTTGTATATAAAGGGATTAATGTCTTTTAGGATACTTCTTCCATAAGACCATTGTTGTTGCGAGGGACTTTGTTAGGGACTTTGTTGATAATCTCCAGGGTACTGGTTGATTCGTGAGAATTGTGATGACAGCCTATGATATGAGCTGCACTCGCTAAAACTTGTACAGTATGTTTAATTGATCAACCCAAATATGGTACTAAACATAAATAAATAAGAAACTTACAATGTTCTTACTAAACATGAGATTAGTTATAACACTAGTGTGACACATTTAAATGATGAAAGTATGTCAAAAATGTATAACATACACTTTAAATGGTTGAAGGTTTTGTGTTAAGATTTTACATGAAGACATTGTGGGCAAACATGCTGTTTCAAGAAGAAGGAACACATGTTGAACAAGCTCCATGGCTCAACTGCCATGCATCAATGGCTTTTTGAACCTGTCTTGCTCTTGAAAAGCATTTTTGTTCAAACTTTATTGCATGAAACGAGGATATGCAGATTTTATTATGTTATGTGCTTTTAGCACTTTAATTATCTTTTGTTTTTCTTGGGTGGATGTAGTTTTGTAATCCAAGTGGCTTTTAAATATGCTTGCTATTTCATTTTTTTGAATAAGTTTATAATTTGACTTGTTTCTGGTTTAGCTTTAGCGTATTATTATATATTGGATTCCTGTAGTGGAAGGTGAATTCTTGAAATTGAATTTTCCATCACTTATTACCATATGAGAAGGTGAAAGTCTTGTTCTCTTGTCATAACACACATTGATTTTGAAGATGGATCTTGCATGCATATGCTGCAATTGACAGAAGCATATAACCTTGAAGGATGACCAAATATGACAGAAGGAAGGCCACTAAATGAAGCTCTGACAAGATTTGGAAGGGAACTTCCAGAGAGAAGCATGCAACTTATGACTCCCAATTTAGGCTTGAATCTTTGTTCTTATTAAGCTCCTTGACATCTTACTCAAACCAATCATAAGTAAATTAAAATGAAGCCTGCTATCGCCTGAAAGAAGATCTATTCACCCTCCAAAAATCTATTATGGGTGACTACATCGGCCATAGAACTAAATTAAAGAACTTGGCCCAGTCAGTGAACAGCTCATAAGAACTGAGATAAAATACCAGAAAAAGCATAAAAATTAGCTCTAACTTGAAGAAAGCATTTTTGATGTTGTGCTTCCTCCTAGAGCATATAGCGACTTCGTCTGCCCCTGGGGGAACTCTGGATAGCTACAGTGTCCACTGTAGTTCAAAACCTATGCTAGTAGGCTGTTTGCCCTATGCATCCTAGAGACCATGCCCCAAAAAGAAAAAATTAAAGGAACAAGAAAGAGAAAGAAATAAAGAAAAGTTGCACCTTAGGAGTGCCTTAAAAATCCTGTGCCAATAGTGAATATGGGCTGTTCATCTTTCAATTGATGAGTCGGTTGATGTAAAGAACTCATAATTAGTTTTGTTTTATCTCATTATTGTTTATCTTTGATGTTGAGGCAATGTACAAAATTTGGGGTCAAACAAATCCCCCTGGGGACTCGGTATTGCACCATTTTTTCTTTCCTAAAGTGGACAATTGCACTTCTTCTCTCAAAAGAGAATATTTTCTGGGTTTCCATTGAAATTTAGTTCATAATCTTGTTTTCTGGTTCCAAGAGCATGTAAAAATTTAGGCCCAAACAACTGCATCCCAGCCCTCCATAAATGTCGTAGAGGTAACACTAACCAAATCCTTTACTTTGACACACATGTAGATAGATAGATAGATAAGTAGATAGATGTGGGTTGCTTTAGAATCATCTTTATCCCAACTATTTGAGGTTGATGCATGAATCTTGTTCTGTTCTTCTACTCGTAGGTTTAGGATTCATGATAAGATTTGACAAAGTTTTACTCTGGCTGCCTACCTAAGACAACCCTCCTTTACCCGGGCTTGGGGCCTGCCAAGGCGGAGTTGGGTTATCCTATAATTCCTAATGGTGATTTTAGAAACCTTTACTCCAAAATTTTTGGTAATAAGTTGCCCTTACATTAATTAAAATTACCTCAATCTTGTCCTTTTTATCAAGTCTGGGGAGGGCATTGAATGTTTGTGAATGATCCAAATTTTCAAATTTTTGAAACTTTTATTTATTGTTCGATTTTACATATCGAATTTACCTGAAATTTTGGGGGTTGTTCTGCGAAGTACACATGTATGAAATATAAGAAAATAATTTAAACACTAAGAATGACCAAACCCTAAAAATATTTCAGGGCTATTTTAGTCATTTTATATTTGATCTTATATTTTCTTGGGTCTGTAATGGTGAGATGTAAATGCGCACAAATTTCAGACGCATCTGATTTTGTAAAAAAAAATTTACTCAACTGCAACTGCTAGTTTTTAAATTTGAAATTTTGATTATAATTACACTCAATGCCCTCCGCATGGTAAAAAAGGAAACGATCAAGTAGTTTTCATTAATAAAAGGGTAGTCTATTGTCAAAAAGTTTGGAGTTGAGGTTTCTAGTATCACCATTAGCGTGGTACATCTTATAATAACTATATATATGTAGGTATATGTGTATAAAGGGAGAATGAACATGTGGATTTTAAATTCCTTTTTATGACTCCTTATTCCCTCCAATTTTTCAAAAAACTCAAAGGCAATGAGTAAGTTTAGAATTTCTAGATTCTCTCTCGTGCAGGGATATTAGGGCTCCCATCTCCTGTATTTCCAAAAAATTTAAATCTCTTATGTTGAATTCACGTTACGTATTTTTACAACAAAGAAGAGTTCAAATTAAAAACTTTTATAAATACGGAACTTTTTAAAGAATGTTAAAAAAAAAATCCAATTATTTTATCTTGCTGTAAATTTGTTAAATATAAAATCATTAAAAAATAATAATTAATGTCTAAAAAAAATATGATAATATTATTGTCATTTCATGTATTCCATAAAATTAATTATTTTTTAAAAATTATATGCGAGAATTGTTTTTGATGAATTGAGGTAGGACTTCTAGCAATAGTTGAAGGGAAAAGTTTATATAAGGTTGCAACCTTAAAATGTAGAATTAAAGGTGCACCTCAAAAATCCATCATAAAAGGTTGTTTGATGTTGGAAAACCCCTCTAATTGATCATCTCGACATTGAGATGATTGAATATGAAAAGAAAAAAAGATTTCAAGTCCGAGAAATAGTGTATCTTGCAACACATTATCTGGACCGCTCATTTTCAAGATTTTCAGGTGTTTATAGATCTACTTGATTTGAACCATTGTTAGCGTTTAAAGTTTTATGATTAGAGATGAAAATAGATTCTCAAGCCATCTTAAAAAATATTGATACCAAAATTATATTTATGATAAAATTTAGAGGCGCGCCTTAATTGGATTGTTTAAGGTTGCGACCTTATCGAAACCATACCCATAGTTGAGACATCCAATTGTTTTATTGTAGTGTGCATACGTGTGTAACCATTGTGGCATTTCTTAATCAACTGGGTTCTAATTGATGCCTAAGTGGTGTCTAATTTGCTGTTGAGAGCACTAGTGTCACAATAAAAGAGTAATCTTAGGATCGCAAATTTTGGGAATATAACCTCTTCAACCATAGATTAACCTCAGTTAAAGAAAACAAAAAGAAAGAAAAAACAAGAATTCGTACTTGAACTCTCTCTATGTGATAGGAAAAAATAATGCCTCAAGATTGAACAGAGATTGTCCAATTTTTGAAAGGTGAGATCTAAGTACCAAAAAAACTCCAAATTCAAATTTTTTTTTTTTTTTTTCAAATTATTGTATACTGATTCTTAGGTGGTTCCTAAAATTTCAAACTGAAAAAATTCTCCCAAGTAGGTCTTTTGACTGAGGGAGTAGCGCACAATTTGCTCTGGGGGAGCATAGTATGCTCGCTCTCCTCAATTTATGAGGCATTGTGTAGTGTTCAGTGGTAGGCATAGAGTTTCAACTGGTGATTGAAAGTTCTCACTTGAACAATTTTTTCATTTGTAGTGGTCCGCCCATTCCATTTCAGTCCGGTGCAGCTGATAATGCATTATAAATAATCTATTGCACATTTTGTTCATGTTCTAAATTTTGTTTTCTCCATTTCTTTCTTCTTTTTTTTTGATCAACAGATCAAGCGATTTCTTTCTTCTTTTTTTTGATCAACGGATCAAGCATTTTCTTTCTTCTTTTTTTGATCAACAGATCAAGCGATATAGAAAGCTGCTGAAGAAGGCAGGTTCTGATGGATCTAGGACCTACTCTATACCTGTCGAAACTGTTGAAAATCTCAGGCCTGTTTATTCTTCTGGTAAGTACAAATTCCTTTAATGCACGGGATGACCCCTTTTACTTTTCTGCCTTGCGCTAATCCCTATTGTGAATCCTAACAGCATTGGAGAAGTTGAAAGAAAAGGTGCAGTCTGAAAAGTCAAGGAGACGTTTTAGTGGTTCTTTGTCTGCGAGAACTGGGAATCAAAAACCCAAGAGAGAGAAAGGGTAGCTCCTTATGCCAATACCTGTCTCATAATTTTCAGCAACGTGACAGATGAAACGATAGAGAGTGGATGTTTCCCAATGAAAAATTATTTCCTTATCACTGTTACTTTAATTTCTTTTGACGCTTCAGTTGATAGGTCCTGAACAACACCTTGCATCGAGGTTTACGAAGCGGCTTTTACCACCGTGACGTGTTTTCCACTGTAATAGAGAGAAGACTTCTCTCTATGATCCTTGTTTTAATGAACCATACGCGCTCTCTTAAATCAAAAGGGTGGGCTACTGTATGATCAGTGACTATGGAATGTCATGTAAAACTAATGCCAAATGCCTCCAAAGGGAGTATTGGCCTAGGTTTTAATAGCAGTACCAGTAACCATTCTTTGTACTGGCTTTTGATTCATACATATGGCAATAAAATTAGATGAATAAGAATGTCTACTGGTTGATGCTAAACATTAAATATTTTTTTTTGACAATACTAAAACATTCTTCATTCATGAACATGTTATAAGTCATGCCCCTGATTTATATTGTGGACTTGGAGGCCTCAAAAAGTCTTGAAATGTTTGAGGTTGCAATATTAACGATTCAATTGTGCTTGCATCTCCTGAATATTTGGGGGGTTTGAGAAAGAGAGAGATGACACTTAAGCGTAGAACTAGAGAGAAGGAAAAGTCATAGACTAAACTTCTGAAATAGCCTACCATTCTTTTATAGACTAGGTAAAAAAAATAAAAAGAATAATAAAAAATCAAATAAATCAATATTTCTTGAATCCTTACTAGAACTTAATGTGAGATTTCCATTTCATATGGCTCCTACCCTTTTGTGCATAGAATAAGAGGAATAATCTATGGAATAAAAAAAAATTGAAATATTCTTCTTGTGTCATCAACTAACAGGCGTTGGGGTTTTTACAAGAAATCTCAAGCCAGCCTTCTTGCAAGCCTTCTTACGAGGGGCTTTTACTTAATTTCTTAATATCAAGCCTCTTGGTCCTAGATAAAAATGGTAACTCCCCCAAATATTTTTGTCCTCAACACTCCATATTTCCAGGAGTTAAGACACTTCAACGATCTTCGATGGTTATTCAGGTATCCAAAGTACTTCGATGGTTATTCAGGTATCCAAAGTACGCTATGAGATGGATGTTTAAACACATTGAGCTATCGGATTTCAAATATGAAAGCTCGAGGTAATTTGTGCAAGATAAACAATCTTATGGTACATAATCCGTCTTTTGTCCATGTTCTTTAAATGGGTAGGGTACAATGTTTGTTTTTCGTCAATAGACCATAGTAGATGGGAACACATGGGCTACTTTAAATTTGTCGTGGGTTATCACGATGAGTCTAACAACCATGAAAGTATTAAAGAAGGGAAAATTACGTCTATACCGTTTTATTTTATTTTATTTTGATGAAAGGTACTTGTATCATATATTTTCAAACAATCAGCAATTACAACCTAAACCGGAAACAAAACCAAATAACAGAAGTAAAAGCAAACAAAAAAAAACCAACATCTAATCAAACTTTTCAACAACCAACTCAGAAACAGTCGCCCCCAATTTTGATAAGCCATCAGCCTCCATATTTCTTTCACGATAGATGTGTCTCACAGGATCTCCCTGCAACAACCAATCACTTCATCAATAAGACTATGAAACCTCCATGGGTATTCCATCTCTTTATTTAACCATTTCACTATATTCATGGAGTCTATTCCGTCCCTTTATTTAACCATTTCGCTGTATTCATGGAGTCCCCTTCAATTTCCAAAAGTTTATTGAAATCCTTGATTAATTTAATCCCCTGTAACACTGCTCGAAGGTCAGCCTCATTCGCAGTTACTACTATAGAACCATGAAATTTCAATAAGACTTTGCCTTCCCAATCTCTCACTATACCTACCAAAGAACACCCATCAAAATTTAGTTTGATCGAACTATATCTAGGCCTCTTCCATAAGCCTATCACGATTTTCTTATCTGTTTTTTGTCTAATTAACACACTGAGATTATGCAACATATCTAATCTAGAAACACCCCACCAATTATCATTAATACTCACAATTTCTGCTACTGTCACCCATATTTTTTCTATCAATTCATTCACAGACAAACATTTGTCTTCAAAGCATCTCCTATTCCTCTTCTTCCATGTTTCCTACATGACAGTAGCTCCAATAATTTTCCAAATTATTCTGCCTTTTTTCCCCATCCCAGCGGTCATCCAATAACCCAAAAGACTATCAATCCCCTCAGGACAATTTCCATTTAACTCCACCCAACACCAAATTGCTTTAACAAACGGACACCTCAGAAACAAGTGATCAACAGATTCTGCACCCTGTTTGCAAAGAATACAAACATTTACAATAATATGCCCTTTTTTCCTTAACATATCAATGGTTAAAATTCTACAAAGTTTAACTAACCATAACCAAGCACAAATCTTTAAAGGCATAGGCCATTTTCATAGTTTACTTGCTTCTTTATCAGAACATCTAACTCTGTCATCAAACAACAATTTGCAAGCCGAGCTCATAGAAAAACACCCACTTCTGCTAGGTTCACAAATAATTCTATTTGGTTTTTCAAGGCAGTAAAACACACACCTTAACATCCTTAAACATTGCATATGCTCATCTAAAACCACATCGCTAACTCTTCTATAAGAACAACTCACATTCCAACATACAAAAAATCCATTATAAGTCACCATTTCACTGACCAAACAGCTTTCCGTATTTGTTTTAGCAAAAAAATTAGCAAACTGAGATTTTAAGTCACTGTTCCCCACTCATTTTTTATGCCAAAACTTTATAGTATCGCCTTTCCCCACAACCTTTCTTAAGTTACTGAGAAAGAAAACTCTGTGAGCCAAAATACCTTTCTAAATATACAAAATACCCTTTGTGTTTGTCTGTTTAGCAGCCAAACCATGACTCCTGTCTTCCACATATTTTTCTACAAGAATTTGCCTCTATAACTGATTTTTTTCCTTTGCACATCTCCACAAGTAATGCACTATTCATAAGTTTCAAATTTTTTATCTATTTAACCAAATTATATTTCTTCTTCTCCTTAGTACCCACCCACAAATATCTTCTCATCAAACCTTCCAATCTTTTAACAATCTTGCTTGGCATCTTGGACAAAGACATATAATAGATTGGTACATTGGACAAAGCAGTTTTAAGAAGCGTTATACGACCCCCCAAAGATAGCAGTTTAAATTTTTAGGAATCTAACTTGTATTGCTATTTTTGAATCAAAGGATCCCAAAGAGAAATAGTTCTAACATTATCAAACAGAGGCAAAGCAAGGTATTTCAGTGGAAAATAATCAATACCCACAGTACATCTTCAATGCAAATTCTTTAACCTTTGCTCATCACATGCTACACCTATCAAATGGGTTTTTTTAAGGTTTACTTTTTGACCAATAACCACCTCAAATACTCATAGAATCTCTTAAGAGTTTGTATTTCCAACTCATTTGCCCCATAGAAAATTAGAGTATCATCCACATATTGCAGATGTGATACTATTGTCCCATTTGCTTTCACTTGAAAACATTTCAATAAGCTAAAATTAACCACCGATGTTAGCATCACACTAAAAATCTCTCCCATTATAGTAAACAAAAAAGAGGATAATGGATCTCCTTGACAAATACCCCTAGATGCTTTAAAGAAACCTTTTAGTTTACCATTAATAAGGACTGAAAAATGAGTTGTTTCGAAACAATCTTTAATCCACATAATCTATTTTTCACCAAATCCCACAGTGTTTATAGGTATTAAATAAAATAATAAGCCTTTTCCATGTCTATTTTGCACACAATGCTAGTTTCTTTTTTTAGCTAATCGAGAGCTAATGATTTCCTAAGCACATACAATGCTATAAGTAATTTGCCTATCTTGTATAAAAGCAGATTGTGGCTCTTTGATGACTAAAAGCAATACAGTTTTTAACCTTTATTACACGACATTTAGCAATTATTTGATAAAGACTAGTAAGTAAACTAATAGGTCTGATATCCTGTAATTTTTCAGTCATGCTTTTTTTTTTTGGAATCAAGGCAATAAAAGTATAATTTAAACTTGTATTGACAAACCCATTATGGTAGAACTCCATTACAATGTCTATAACTTCAAATTTGACAAAGTCCCAATAATTTTAAAAAAAACCCAAAGAAAATCCATTTGGCCCTAGTGCCCTATCCCCAGCCAGGCTAAATACAACTTCCTTTATTTCAATTTGAGTAAAAAGTCACTCAATCTACATAGTCTTATCACCTAGGAGTTTATGAAAAGAAACCTTGCGGAAATTTGTAATGGGTGTATATCCAGCAGTAAAAGCCTCTTAATAATGCTTGGTAATAACATCTTCCATTCCTTTTTCATCCCCTTCTAACACCCCATCTATTTTTAGACCTTGCAAGCTATTAACACATTTCCTAGTATTTGCCATTGTATGGAAAAACCTTGTATTCAAATCACCTTATTTCCACCACCTAATCTTTGATGTTTGTCTCCAATATATTTATTCAGCTCTTAAACACTCATATAATTGTCTATTCAGATCATTTCTCAATATAACATCTTCCAAAATAATGTTACCTGATTCCTGTTCTTTCATATCCAAATCCCTGGATTTTGACATAATATCCTCATAAATTTTTTTATAGTTAAAATATCTCTTTATCCTCTATTTTTTACTTCTTTATCTTTGAGATCTAAAATTTGAAAATATTACTTGTAAACAAAAAGATATCCACCTCTTTTATCGACCTCTTTTACCATTAATATCTGACCCAAACAAAAACTAAAATAACACCTTCTTTTCTTTTAATGTTTCTCTCAAAGAACCTCGCTATCTCTCTAATCACCGTCTCTTTCTCAAAATTTCATTTCTCTCTAATTCCCAAAGTTGTAGAAGTTCCCTAATCATCTCTCTCCTCTCTCTCTCTTAAAAAACCCGCAGGTCTGAAGCCCGATTGCTTTGCAGCCCCAACCCACTGATCTAAACACAGGTGTGAAGCCCTATATTGCCTTGTTGCAGCCCCCCAACCCATCGATCTAAAAACACCCACAGTTCTGCAAAACATCAACTAGTTACTTTGGAGTTAGCTAGCTATTACCGAGGAAGGATTTGGCATTTCTCAGAGTAGCAGGTTCCAGGGCTCACAGCCATGGGCAAATTGGTTGGAAAGCTCGAACCCCAGCAAACTGGCTGTTAGGTTGCAGAGGCCAAAACTCCACAGGTGAAGTAATCACCAGCTGCAAGAGCCAAAACCCTAATATTTTGCAAGAATAGGGGTGCTAGTATCAAGCTTGAAACCCCAACAAGAAAAACCCTTTTCCCTAGCTCTTATAACACAAGAATGACACCAACCACCCACTATGGAAATCATAGAATCAGTAGGAATTGAGTCCATTTTGCCATCGTCAAGACTCAAGCTCCTACCCCAACAAAGAACCTTTGAAGCAGAGGCCATTAAAACACCACAAACATGGAATACACCTGCTGAAATGGTTCTAAACCTCAAATTCTTTGGAATCAAGCTTATAACCCCACTTCCAATCTCATCTCCCCAACAAAAAGCAGTCTCGTTCTCTCTAAAAAGACGACAATTGAACACTGAACCAACTGTGATTGATATCAAATCTCCTTGAATATCATGAGTTGCAGTCATGTTATCGCCCCAATAATCTACTATAGAGTATATAATCTAGACTGGCTATTTTATTACACTTACCATGTACGAGCTATGACTTCAAAATCTCATTATTGTTATTTCATTGATTAAAACTTCAATGCACCATTAAAGATGACAAATCTTAATATCTCCTGATTTACAAGATTCCAGCCCAAACCAAGCACCATTTTTCAAAATCTCAAAATTTGAGACATTCTAACTAAATAACATAGTATTTCTTATTATTAAGAACTCAAATTTCCGCTATCCAGATTAGGGATTTGGACATTTCCAGTTGGAATTCCAGCTCTCAGTTGTCCAACACCTCCTTAATTGCTTGAATCGTGTTACCCATGATTTGATCACACCTCCTTAATTGCTTGAATCGTGTTACCCATGATTTGATCAAGGAGAGAGAGAGAGAGAGCTATTCAAGTGTCGAAGTTTCCTTTCAGGTACCTAAGGAAAAAGTTTATATAAGGTTAGGAACCTTGAAATGTAGAATTGTACCTAAAAAATCCATCATAAAAGGTGTTGAAAAACCCTCTAATTGATCATCTTTACATCGAGATGTATGAATATGAATAGAAAAAAAGATTTCAATTATGCGAAATAGTGTATTATGCAACACATTACTTAAGCCGTCCATGCTTGAGATTTTCATGTGTTTTTAGATCTATTTGATATGAACCATTTAAAATTTTATAATTAGATATGAAAATCGATCCTCAAGCCATCTTTAGAATTTTTTATTTTAAAATTACATTTATGATAAAATTAAGGGGTACACCTTAATTGGATTTTTTAAGGTGGCAACATTATGGAAATTATACCCACAATATAATGGAAAATATTTATATAAGTGCGAGGCTCTAAACAATCAAATTAGGGCATACCTCAAAAATTTAAATAGAAGAGGTGCCCTAATATCTTCAAATTGATCATTTCGACCTCAAGATGCATGAACATGATAAATAAATAGATTTCAAGTTTTGGAGATACTGCATCTTGTAATGCATTTTTGGACTGTCGATTTTTTTTATTTTCAAGTTTTTACAAATCTGCTCGATCTACACTACTTTTTAAGTTTTATAAAAAATTATAAATAAAAACATATTTTACGGCTATTACAAAGATTTCAAGCATTGAAATCATATTTTCCGATACTATTTGAAGGTGCACTTTATTTTGATTGTTAAGAGCGTCGGTTCTATACACACTGCCTCTAATTACCTTACTTTGAATGGTGTTTGGATCAAGGAGGGGTTGTCCACCGTCCATCACACAAAGGGGCTCCACAATTCCCGAAAAATATTAGGGTTAGCAACAAGCCGGGCTGGGCCCTAGAGCTAGCTCGGCCCTAGGCCTAGTTGGGCTCTAGTGCCTATGGGTGGCAGGCCTGGCTGAATCAAAATAACATCACTTAAAAAAAATAAAAATAAAGGAAAAAGTTAAGAAAACAAGGTCACGCTGGGCAAATTGAGCTGGTCTTAACCCTCCATCGACATTTTGTGGGCCAGGCCCTAGATTTCTAGGGCTGGGCCACCCAACCCATTGCTACCACATAACCCTCATCATCATTCGTAATAAATGAGCAACAAATGCGTGAAGCGTACCGTACACCAACCAGTCCTAATGTGGACCTCCAAATTGAAAAATTGGGAGTAATTAGTGGAATTGGTACCTTACAGTCAAACACGAATTTTTTTAGGTGGACCAGGTTGTTAGTAGTAGTGCTGCCACCTCTCGACCTTTTCACACACGGGGATGTGACTATGTAATCTGCAGTCACTGTTGCTTTGTGTCCTTTAGCTTGATTTAGAAAAGAAAAACTGCTTCTGCATTATTAACAAAGAGGGTCTCATGCTTTCTTATTATAAGTAGTGTTTACAGTATCTATTCTTTTCCATTCTATAATCCATAGATTCTATGTAAAGCATGCCCAAGTAAAGGATGCCCAAGTAAAGGGGTTAGAGTTGTATGAGGTAGGAAATCGAATCTTATCATGAATTCGCCGACCCTGATTCGTTAAGAAAAAGCTTTGACGATGATGATGAATTAATTAAAAATGAGTAAATAATATTTTATATAAAAAATAATCAAAATTCGTCAAAATTTATTTTGATTAGTATTTTCTTAAAAAAATTGCTAAAAACCCCTAAAAATACACTTTATAAACACTTGATCCCCACCACAAACTATTCTCACTACTTTTTACTTTTTATTGAAAACTATTCTCACTACTTTTTACTTTTATAGCTAAAACCCCCTAACTTAAAAGGTTGTAAATTTTGTGACCAAACTACCCTTATCCGTACCTTCACCGTACGAACACCGTTATGAAAAAACACATTCACCGGACTGCAGTACTCATTTGCTAGACTAACCCCATAAGTCGGTCTGATTTAACCACAAAACGCCGGACCCAGACAAAGAATTGACGGACAGCCTAATAGACAAACCACCGGAGCACAGCCCCAAAAGGCGGACTGATCGAGAAAATCGTTGGACTGATGCTACTTAACGCCGGACCAAGATCTCAGTAAATAAATGCCAGACTATAATAATGAAAAGCCAGACTGTTCGATGATGTCACTGGACTTCTCATAACTAAAGCCGGACTTAACTTTGCCAGAATAAACATCGCGGGACCGATGTATGACAATGCTGGACGGCCATGAGTCCATCCACCAAATCGCCGGACTGCCACGGTTAGACTGTCGGAGTGGCGATGAATCTAAAAATATCACCGGACTGCCAAGTCACTTTGCCGGAGTACCATGACTCCATGAAAGGAATCGCCGGATTGTCATGGTAACAATGTTGGAGTGCCGATGAAGCTAGTAGGGAGATCGCCGGATTGCCGCATGAATGTGCCGGGGCACCATGAAAAGAGGAAGAAAATTGTCGGATTCGGATGATGAGTGTGCCGGAGAGCTCATAAGCACAAGAAGCAAATCGCGGGACTGAGATGGTAGGCACGCTAGAGTGCCAGTACTCCCAGGAAGCAAATAGGCCGACAATAATGGTGACAGTGCCGGAGTGTCGACAAACTGCCGAATTAATGCATGACTATGCCGGAGTGCCATGAGTCCATGAACCAAATCACTGGATTGCCATGTTGCGTGTGACGGAGTGCACATAAGTCCAGAACCAAATCGTCGGATTGCCATGCTGCAGATGCTGGAGTTCCCAAAATTCCAGGAGCCAAATCACCGAATTGCTATGTTGCGTGTGCCGGAGTGCACAAAAGTCCAGGAACCAATCGTCGGATTGCCATGCTACAGGTCCAAGAACCAAATTGTCGGATTGCCATGCTGTAGGTGCTAGAGTTCCCAAAATTCCAAGAACCAAATCACCGGATTGCTATGTTGCGTGTGTCAGAGTGCACAAAAGTCCATGAACCAAATCGTCGGATTGCCATGCTGCGGGTGCCGGAGTGCCCAAAATTCTAGGAACCGAATCGCTTGATTGGCCTTTATGCGTGTACCGGAGTAGACATTAGTCCAAGAAACAAATCTCCGAAAAGCGCTTCATAATTGTCAAAACGCTCTTCATGGAGTGCCGGTACATGTTATTGAAGTGTTTGAGCGCCTTCATGAAGTGTCAGAGTGGGATTTGTAAGTGCCAGAAAGAGTTTTTGTGCCACATTGCTATGTAGCAGTAGAGCTTACTTTTTACACTAAAGCAGTAGAGCTTACTATTTACCGTAAAGAAATACTGAGTTTGACATTTTGTATTATATTATATTTTAAATAACACTTTTGATTATTATATAATAAATGATACACAAGTTTTACACCTATTAGCGTGACTTCCACAAGTTTTGCACGTGCTGATAAAATATGGGAGTGTGGACTTTGCTCCATAGCGAATATCCAAACTCCAACTACTTCAACTCCTGATGTGGAAAACAATCTCATCAAAACAAACAATCTCCGGTTTGTATACTGATTGGAAAGGGATTTCATTCTCAAGCAGATGACACATTTACAGTGTCATCCTCAATAAATGACAACCAAAGCAAATGGCCCTGTTAAAACTCGATTCCATATATAATGACTGATGCTCTTTAAAGATACATCCAAGGCCCATAAAGGAAGACCTCGATTTCGATTGCAGGGAGAGCTCGAGTTCGAAGAGTGAAGAGAAGGAGACCTCGAGTTCGATTGCAGGGGTGCGTAGGGTAAGCAACCCGCGGGCAAAAGGGGTAAAAATGCACGAGGCAAAGGGGCGTAAGAATGGGTAAAAACCGTAGGAAAAAGGGGTAAAAATGGGGCTAATGAAGGAGCAGTTCGCAGGAAAAAAAACGCAGGAGTAAAGGGGCGGAAGAAATGGGGCTGACGACGGAGCAGTTCGCAGGATGGTCTACCGCAGGGGTAAAGGGGCGTAAGAAATAGAATAGAATAGAAAACAAAAAAAAAAAAAAAAAAAAAAAAAGAAAAAGAAAAAGAAAAAAAAAAAAGGGGAAACGAAAAGAAAAGAAAAGAGAAAAAGGTAATCTAAAGGGCAAAAAAAAGAGGGGTAAAAGGGTCCAGATTTTTTTGTTTTTTAGGTTGGGGGTTTTAAGTTATAAAAGTTAGTTTTTAATAAAAAAAGTAGTGAGACAATTTTAGGGTGGGGGATAAAGCGTATGTAGAGTGTATTTTAGAGGGTTTTTAATTTTTTTTATTTAATTTTTTTTTTATTAATTTTATTCAATCCCACTTATTAAAAATAAAACTAAAACTAAAATTTCATATTACTATCATTTTCAAATAAAAAATAAAAAATAAGATTCATTATTGGCCCTTGGATGAACATGGTTCAATCTGAACCATCAAAAGTTGCCGGTGCACGTTTGAGCGTCACATGCTGTAGGCGCAACAACAAGCGTCACTGCTTCCCCTTCCCTGTTCAAATCCTTCTGCAAATTGGGGTTGTGAAAAGGACACTCTTTTGAAGTTAGAGACAGGGATGGAGTGGTTTTGGTTTTAGAGAGTGAGAGAGAGAGAGAGAGAGAAAGGGAGATGGATTTGCGCTCCTGAAGTTTCTATTAATTTATTAAATTAACGATGGATGGTTTTTGCCATCCTATTCGTGATGTATGGGAGCGGTTTCTCCAGAGATGCTATGAAGCTTTCCCATGTCTCTCTGATCCTGGTTTGTTCCGATGATGGATACTTAAAATCAGCTGTTTCGGGTTTATACTTTATATTCATCCTCATTTTTAATCATCATCTTTTATTGGATTTGGATTTCAGAGAGAAGGTCTTCATTGGGATTGAAGCTTGCACTGGTTGCCATGCACGTTGTGTTTGCAGGCGCTTTGTTAATCTTGGATAGGAACATGCTAAATGCTACTCGAGACAATCCATGGTAATCCTCCTTTAATCAAATGATTTTTTTTTTTTTTTTTTCATTTTGGACCATCCATATTGTTTTGGCTTGTGCTATGATTCAAATGTATTGGAGTTTCTACTGCAATCTAGGACTTTTAGGATTAATGCCCGTTGTTTACCACATCGAATTTATCTATGTAATCAGAACGAATCATGATCCTCAGTGTATTGGAAATTGGTTGCCCCTGTGTGTTTTGCAAGATTTCAGTTTGAGAGATATTTTGTGTTGCATTTATTGACAATTGATTTCAATTCAAAGTTCTGCAAGTATAAATTTCAAGTAATGCAGTTCAGAATTTAATATGTATTGTTACTTGGTTCTTGTTCCTAATTATTTTTATCAATATTGTGGGAAATTTGTGTGAGTTGAAGATGAGGCTTGTAGGATGGTTGTCCATAAAGGAGATTTCTCATTTTATTCAGTTCCTTTACCCTGTTGTTTACTAATTGATATTGTATCTTCCTTTAATAAGTAGTGGAACCTAGAACAAATTAATCACTCTTTCTATGATGTTAGGTGATTTACCTCTCTGTTCTCTAGTCCAATATGCCATGAATTAGTCCACTCGGACTTGGCGGGGTAACTCGGCATCACCCTAATGGCAAGGCAAGTTGGGTGCCCAACTCCATTCCCCCCCCAATCCCCCACCAAAGATCCCCTTGAATAGTTTAAAAAAATGAAGCTAAAAAGACTTCAAAAAAGTATTTTCCGACCACTTTCCGATTACTTGAATCTTTTTCCAGTGATTGCTAACTTCCATTTTCTATACCGTCTTCCCTTTTCCGGCATTTTGGCCATCATCGGAGTTCTAATCGATGCCCAATTTTCCGGCCATCTTAGAGAAAGAAATAGTTAGAGAGAGAGACACACAGGGAGAGGGGTTCTGAAATTTCGGTGGGAACACGAAACATAAATCCCTCTCTCTCTCTCTCTCTCTTCCTATTGCATCTTCCCGACTTCCTTTCCGTGTATTCCTCTGCTTCTTCTTTTTCTTCGGTAGAGAAAACCCCAATCTGCTCCTCCTTTGCTGTTCACGGACAGGAGAAGTAGAAGAGGTTGCTGTGTTGGGGATATGAAAAGGAAGATAGATAAAGTTTCATGGCCCTCGAGGCACCACCTGGTGCTCACCAGCGCCACCTGAGTGATGCATTTAGAAATGGGCTGTCTATTTATTTTTGTCTTTTTTGGTTTTCTTTTTGTTTTAAGCTTTTTGTATAGGACTCGGCTCAGTAACTAGCCGTGACCCAGTGGCCATTACCTGGCCCAAAGCAATGTACGGTACACTGCTCCAGTCTATTGCTAGCTAATGCTGGATCCTCTTTGTTTTGTGGTGGATATGTGTTCATTGAAGTGTATGATAAACTGAACGTAATCAGTTCCTTTCTCAGGAGGTTAAATCACTCTAAAATTGACAAGAGTGCAAAAGAATTGTTTAACGTGTTTCTTCTTGGTTTTGTCTATCTATGTTTCTTGTGAGAGCTTGTAATCCTTCCAAAAATATTTAGATTTTATGGGATGGCTTCTAACATTATTGATCATTTATGATATGTTCTATCATAATGGATGTTAAGGCTTCAGACTTCGTGGATTAGAAGTTTCAATCATGTTACAACTTGCAATAGGGTGCTAGTTTCATTTATTTAATGGCTTTGTTTTTGGTAGCGGCAGTGATAACCAAAGGAAGGCATTATAGGATGATAAAATAGTGGGAGTATCTATAAGGCGGTTATTGATACATTGAAAGTGGGGATGGATAAGGTGTAATTTTTCTTTTTTTAATCAGGTAAGAGCTATCAAATGTAAGTGCTCCATTCATATACTTGTATTGCTTTGTGAAGAGTACTAAAATGAAAATGTTTACCACTGTAGAAAATCAAGTCAAGCTGCCTACATAAATCTAGTTGAAAATTACTATGTGTAATATAACTTATCATAATTTTAGTTCTAATTTGATTACATGTATACATTTCAAAAAATAATAATTGATTGCATGTATAAATTTGATATCTGTCTATAGTCACTGCGAGTGTAGATGCCTAGTATTTCATTCAAATTAATTATTCAACGTTTAATGATTTTTCTTTTTTTTTTGTATCATGGTTTCATTTTCTATGCCTTCTGTAAAAGTTGAGATGGCATCAGAAGGAACCTCAAGTTCATAATGGGTGGTTTAACAAATAGATCAAATAGCACACATCTTTGAGAAATGGAAAAAGAGAGTCATCAATAGAGTTCTTTGAAATTCAATAGCTGCACTAATTGATTTATTATGGTTCCTACATGTTTAGCCTTGAACACTGATTTAATGTCAATGGTGCTGAGTCGATTTACCTCTCTTTTTTATTAGCTTCTTTAGAGTCCGTTGTAGAAAGCAAGTTGTGGTTTCTGCAAGGAATAATGCTGTCATTATTGCATAATTGCACAATAATAGATTAATGAGTCCTAAGTACTGAAGGGCATCTCAAGCTTTGCCTACCATCTATCAATTTCTTTAGGAGTGTTGAAACAATGTCAGAATCTGCATTCTGGTTAAGTCAATTTCAGTTGTTATCGTTCTCATTTATGAGTGGCACCAACCAAGTACATCACCTGTTAGGAGGTGTAAATTAGTTCAAGTGGAAGGACTGAAAAGGCCAAGGGTTAGGCTCAAAGGACGTGGTTGGAAGTAGTCCAAAAAGAATATGTGGACTTATGGCTTCATTGAGGATATGACCTTTAATAGAGCAGAATGGAAAATCAAGATTCATGTTGAATTAATCGGAAAAAGGCTAAAATGATGATGATGATGATGACCTTTCTCATTTTATGTCTCTGATATTGAGACAAAATTGAGTTTCTTTTTCTCAGCTACTACAAGCATCAAGAAAGGGGGAGTATCCTCACACTTTCCAGGTTTGAACTTGTTTATCATTCATTTTACCTGCTTCTCCACTTTATCAATGATGATTCATTAGTTAAAATAAGACAAAAAGGAACTCACTAAGGAAAACACATACTATTGGGCACTATTAGGAAGTTCCATAACCTTAATCATTCCTTTGTTGAACCGAGTGTAATTTTGTTTTTACCATTATGTTCTCCACCATGGGTATGTGAACATTATCGATAACTAATGGTCAGCAATATTTCAAGAACTCCCAAGGAGGCACCATGGACCATTATGCTATGGCTCATTGACCTTAAAGTGTGGTTGATGCTTTACTCACATATGCAGCTAGGTGATTTTTACTGTGCCATCCTTGATCACATTTGGGGTCAAGAAGCTACCCTTGAAAATGCACCCTTTGGCCAAATCATACTTTTAATTTTGATGTCTCCTTGTATCTGTATCCTTCGGTATCCATGCTGTATACAATATAAACTGTTCACTTATCCTTTGCTTTTTCCTGTGTCTTTTTGGTGAGTTCATAATCAAGGGAATTAAGTTGAAAACTTGGAACTTGAGATACAAACTTAGTACACATTTGCATAATATTTTTTCCTTCTCTCTAATTTACAGTGGCCTCTGTATTCCAGTTGATATGAACCTGCAAACTACCGTTATTGCCTGAAACAATCTGTTGATGCACTTTTTCTGAGAAATTTTGTGAGATATTTCATAGGAAACCTGTTCTTGCTCCAGTACCTGGTGGTTTCAAGTTAATGCATGATTACCCATTTGAAATCTGGGCAAATATGGATATCCTGTTAATTAGGTGTTCTTTACGTTGGATTTACTTAAAAAATTCCCTGAGGTTTGTAATTGAAAATAGTTTCAGGAGAGTTTTATTCAATATATTCTTGTTATTCCTGTATTTATTAGTTAGCTGTTGACCTTGTCGGTCACAGGCTTGCTGATTCCTTTTTATTTCTTGATGCAAGGTATTTTGCGACATACTGGTTTCTTTTCTTTGTAACATTACTTCAGTATTTTTATACGTCTGGTTCATCTCCAGGGTAATTAATCATCCTGTGCCTGTCACTTTTTATTACTAATTATGATTTGTTTTTTCGGAGAATGTTCGATTGCTTTCCCTTTTTGTAATCATCAATTAGCTATTTTGACAAGTTTCTTTTTTAGGTTTGTAATTGATGCAATGAGGGCTGGCTGTGAGATACAATCTACCTCTAGAAGACCACCCAAGACCACTAAGTATGCTCTATTTTTTAATGTTTAAATATTAAAGGTCCTCCGCTTGTTTTTTCAAATTAAGAATGAAGTTGTTACAATAATGTTGTCAATTAAAATGTGCTGGCAAATCATTACAAGTTAGTACTCATGATGTGTTTAAACCATCAAGGAAAGGCAGTCTGCATCTGTCAAAGATGCCAGCTTGATCATTCCCATTTACAGTCACCAGCCGGTTTCAACTGCTTGTTCTGTTGAAGCTACATCTTGGGTGAAACTGATAATGGACATGTACCCTCCTGGATCTTCCAGCAGGTATGTTCAACATTTAAGCAAGTTCTTCTGGACACTTATTGGAATAAATGAGTCTAATCATGACTAGTTTTATCATATCAATGTTTACTGCTCTTTGTAATGAATAAATTAAGTTTGTAACAATCGATGTACAATATATATATGGACTAACTTGTCTGCATTTGATGTGGCAGACATTGGACTTGTACTTATTGTAATGTTGTACAGGTATAACTACATATCCTGAACTTCTTCTGTCTTTACTTTGTGCTTTTTAAGATGTGAATATACTCTTGACGTAGATCTGATGCCTTCGAAAGTTCACTAATGTCATGCTCATGTAATTGCATGCTTACACAATGTGTGGAACCTTTAAGTGTATATGATTGCCGACAATGTATGTGTCTTGCTAAAACATGTTTATGATTTTATGGCCTATTGTGATTGGCTCCTTTTTCCCATATTCATCATGTGTTGCAAAGAATGTATGAAATGTAAGCCTGCTCTCTCCTAGCTGAACATGGATTTATGAGAACTCAGTTCCATTTGTCACATATTTTGACTGCCCTTGTTGAAAGCCTGATAATTAGATAATTTGGAAAAAGGCACATTATGTCTTCGAGCTGCAGAGTTCTTTATGTTTTTGTATTTCGTACATTGTGCGCGACAAATGGTAGTATAATTATTTTGGTCTCTATATATGGTGTATAAGATTATGTGGTCTTTTGGACTTTGTGGTCATTCGAATATGATCTGTACATTTAGTACAGTTAGGTTTACACTGGTGAGTATAGCTTGAACATGGTATGAGCACCACACCTAGCCCTAACCTACAGCCCTAGGTCTTGAAGTTTATCTATTTCCTTCAAGAAAGTCTATTTTTGTGGAAACCATTAGTAAGCCATATCTTTTCCTTCTTTTTGATTGCCTTATTCTTATTGAGGCTAAATTGTAATGTATAAGAAGTTTCATGGTTAAAGACTGATCTAATTATAAGTTTGAATTCCTCTATTGGGGTATCTATGCCAGATGGCTGTTACATTTAAATGTGCTTGTTCAAGGGTAGTATGGTTATGCATCCCACCCTTTTAGGGCTGGCAAAGGGCTGGGCCAGCCCTGGCCCGATCGCTGCCCAGATCCTTGTAAATCCTGCGAGGCCCAGGCAGGCCCATGCAGGCCGAAGGGGCCCTGATCCAAGCCTGGTCCTGGCCTGGGCAGGCCTAAATTAGATGCTTTTTTTTAATAAAAAGAAGAAGTAAGGGGAAACACCGGGCCTGGCCCTTGGGCCATATTGTGGCCCAAGGGCCGGGCCAGGGCCATGGACCCTCAAACTGAATAATTGAATATGGAAAACTTTTTTTTTTGGGGCTCCCTAGGAATATAAGAGTATAATGTTTCTGCTCCTCGAAAACCAGTTTTGAGGTGAGGAACCAGACATGCTCCAATTGCCTCCAAATCATGATCATCCAGATAAGATATCCAAAAGACAAATTTCCAAATCCCTTAGGACCCACCATTCAAACCAAAATGGAAATGACTGGCCTATATCTTATTTTGTGTTGGCGATAGATTTAGAGCATATTTGGAGCTCCTAGACTTTTTTTTGTTGTTGGAGATTGTCTTTGGTGTGGGTTCTCCTAATAAGATTTGTTTGGAGATCCCAAAAAGCTTTAAATCCCTTAGATCAAGTACTTATTCAGTTGGACGACCCAGATTTGATTTGGTGATGGCCATATATAACAAGCCTATTTGGAGTTGCTAATCAATTTTTTTCTAGAGGAGATTGTTTTTTGAGTGGAGATGACTGACATGGAACTTTTTGGGTCCCTCACCTACCTCAAGAGTGGTTTTTGAGGAACGAGAATGTTATAGTTTAATATTCTTAGGGACAATGTTTTCCCATTAAGTATTGATGCACTTAGAATTTTGAATTATTATTATTGTCTTTTTTGGAGATTGAAAGTGCTTTTTTTTTTTTTTTCAATATTTCCTCAGGGAATTCATGTAATTTTGTTGTTGTAGAGCATTGTGGGGCAGAGTTGGAAGTTTAATTTTGAGAAGATACGGGACTGGGATTCAACAATGATTAGTTTCTTATGGAACAAGTTAGGGTTTCAATGTTTTTGCTATGGTATATAAATGTTGAACAAGGAAATAGAATGAGGGAAGAAGAATTGATTTTTGGGTTTTGTGAAAATATCTCTTTTGGGGGGGGGCCTAGAGAGAGGGTCAAATCTCTCAGCCATTGGGGTGGATTCCCCTGCAGACTCAGTGAGGATTTTTGTTTTATTTTTTTGTGGATTCGTTTCATTTTATATCTTCCTCCTCTCTACAAGAATGTCACACACCATAGAGTTTAATCTTATTAGGAGTATGAGTGCAATGAGTTAGAAAGTTATGCCTAACTCTACAATATATTAGTGTGAAATTTCACTATGTTCGATTAATCTACATCTTAAATATCATGAGTATCCATTGCTTGAATTGGCGTCTCTCATGTCTTTCCTTCAACTCTTCCAACTTATTTTCAAATTCTTTGTTTTTTTTCAATGTTCCTTCCTTTGTACCTCGGATCTTGTCTTCTTTTGGATGTCTTTTTGGGGCTTTTGGTAGGTTATAGCATGTTGCTGTGTGGTATTCTGTTGTGCTGCACTGTAGTGGTATATTTCTCTGTTGCTTCCTGTAGGATATTGGTCCATTATGCTACTATCCAGTTTTGTCATTTATGGTGGTGTGTCAACATTCGTCTTTTGTGAAGTTTGTCCATCCTTTTTCAGAAATTTCAAAGGTCTCTTCTTTTGAGTTTGAATTTGGGATCTCTTTTTTGGTGTTCCCTGCACTTTATGAATTTGAATGTGTGCTAGCTGTATGGTCTTTTATGCCTAGCATATACTTCTATTCTTTTCACTTAATGCTTGGCAGATTCTCTTTAGGAATATGCTCCTTCAACCCAACCATATTTGATCTTCTTTCCTCCTCTTCATGAATCAAGGATGGTGGTGTATCCATGTCACGTGTCACCTCATCTAGAATTTGAGATAATTTCTCATTGCTGGTTATATCAGCAGTCATATCATTCTCGTCATGAGCCACATCTTCCTTATGGACTGTCATTTCAAATTCCGCATATTCCTGATCTGCCACATTTTCTAGTGTAGTTATTTGCTGCACATCCTTAGCCTTATTTGACACATCAGCTCATGAACTCAGATTCGCCCTTACTGCCACATCCTCTTTTTTTTCACAGTTTGGATGTGCTTTGGACACTCTCTAAGTTATTGAAATCTGCCTTTTTCCGCTCAGAACCCAGTGTTTCTTTTGACATTTCATTTGAACTCCTGATTCGATTGGACACTGGCAACAAAGGAAGGAATGGATGCTTCCATGATATATTTGATGTACACTAGCTGGAAATAGTGAAAGTAAACATTACTAGAGTATAAATTTAGGCACAAATTTGTATTTCGTGGTATTCTTATCCCCAGATGAACTGTAAATTTTATGGTCAACAGTCATTTGGACATATTCTACACCAAAAATCAATACGAGTGGGAGTTCCCATACAAGTCTCCGCTAGCTTAGAAATAAAGAAATGGCTATATTGGTGTGGTATTGTTGTTAGCTTGTATTCATAAGATCTTGTTATGGTTATCCGAGCTTGGTCCTTAACATCAATCTATCTCGATTAACGATTGCATGATAAGAATGATGGTGTCAATCTATGAAATCTAGGATGCTATGTTACTGTAGGATATTATGTAAGATATTAAGTTCATTAATCTGTAATTTATTGTTCGTAGTCATAGTCATTTTTTTCCTTTCAAGGTAGTCTGAGACTTGATTCTCATATTAGGGGTTATGTACCTTAGCCAAATTTGCAGCTGTAGGGCTTCATTCTACCTCTGATTTTATACTTGAAAGATTCATATGCCACATATTTCATAGGACCATGGTGGGTTGTTTTGGAGGTTATTCCAGAAGTACACCATAAACCATCACCATTTGTATATAGAACCATCATCTTTTTATGTCTTTTTATGCAGCCCCCACGCTCAAAACATTGTCACGATTGTGACAAGTGTGTGTTGCAGTTCGATCACCATTGTGTTTGGCTTGGAACATGTATAGGTCAAGGCAATCATTCTCGGTTCTGGTGAGTATTGTGACTTTCGATTTTGTATAAGTGTCATCTTTTACCATTTTATGCATTTAATGTTACTGTTTCTCTTTTGAATCTTGTTCAATTATTTTCCAGTGAACGAACACATTAATGAGTAACTGAATGAAGACATTAAGGAGTAACAAAAAAAACTCTTTTGGTTCCATCGACAAGTGAACTTTTACACTCAGATTTTATTGAAATGACGAACATAAAGGCATCAAGAAATTCTTTGATTCCATTGAAACCCTTAAATGAATATGTTATGGATAACTAATTATTTCAGTCTTGTTAATTGAGTCTAGTAACTCTATTTCTACAATTTATGGATATAGGATTTCACATTTTATGATATTGCATTTTCCAATGATGATTTTACAAAAGAGTTTCATGGCGTACTAGTGGGCTCAACATGTAGGATATCTGTTTTCGACTGATCTTCTATGCTTTTCATTTTTATGTATATTTACTTATAGTAAGAGTTTCCTTGATTTATATGTATATCTTTCTCACTAGTCTAGATACATTTAATGAAGTTGTTTTAAACATTTAAGAATTTATTGCAAAATATTTACGTAATTTCACATGCATAAGACACAAAAATGGCGTTTATGAAAATGCAGGAATGGAATTGGCTTCAAAATGAGCCCTAGTTTAAAGGGACATACAGTTTTCTCTATTACATGGAGTAAGGGCTGCTGACAACCTTGGTCTCTATATGACATCTGTGAAAATTATTATGCCAAAATAGGTTCTTATGAGGATAGTTCTATTAATATTTAACATTTTTTCAATTTTGAATTTAGAGTTTCTTATAAGAATTTCTTACTTGTAATAGGCATGTTTTAAGGATGAAATGAAATGGCTTCTGGCAGGGCTCCATAAATAGGCATGATTTAATGGAATGGATAGCATGTGAAGGCAACTATTTTCTGTTTGGTATCCATATAGTTTAGATTTACTGCAATCTTGAAAAGACTTTTTTCCCAAGTAGATTAGGAGTTAGTTTTTTTGAAGGTAATAGTGGGGTGGTGTTAGTGGTGGGAATGGAAACCACAACGTGGTAACTAAGGTGTGGGGTGCTACCACCATGACCCTAGCCCCTTTCCCGTAAATCTTGAAAAAGACTTTGCAATATAGAAACATGTAGTACAATATTTACCATCTTATCAAACAGTAATCTGAACCTGGGGAGTGAAGAGGGAAGGAGGGAGGGAGGTGTTGCAAGTGGAAGCCATTTCTCTTCTTTGTATTTGTTTCGGTATGAAATTCATACAAAGTGGTTATTATGGTCTTTTCGTACTTTTGAGCAAGTGGAACTAGAAAGAAACATCTCATAAAGCAAACTACAACACAGATACCCTGTAGATCTAGGATATGTTATCCAAAAACTTAAAATTGTGTAATAAAATACAGTACAAACACATCTAGAGACTTGGTAATTGGATGTTATGTCATGACTATTTAGCATATTAGATTTAATTTTATTTATTTAATTTAGGGAGTGAGATGAAATGGATTACTTTATTTATATGTTAATTGCAGTAGACATTTAGACTATTAGATATTAGAGAACAAACTATGTTACTCGCTATCAGGCTATTAGGGAACTCAGACAACTAATATCTTAGAGATAATTAGTAAATTACGATACCTACTATGCTTCTATCCATAGCTCTCATCTCTCTAAGAGAAAACCTTGTATCTTATGCACAGGAGGCCTTGCCGCCCTTTCTCTAAAGGAACCACTATTCCCATAGGGTGACCCAAATGGGGTACATAAATTTTTTGTACTTTCATCTCATATATATAAGATTAAAAATTCACACTAGATAGGAATATTTCTATAGATATTACATGAATCAGATACTTATATTTTTATATGCATTATTATATTTTTTTATAATTTTAAAAGTTTTCTAAGTTTATTGATTGCATAAGAGGTGATGCACCTGCATGGGGTGATGAGGATCACATTGAGCCGAATTGGACCTCTGACCGCATCGAGTCCACCTTCCACATTTGAAAACACTGGCTACAAGTTGCTCATACTGATTTTTCCCAATGTAATTTTCCATTTTTTGATTAAAAACAAACAACATAATTCTTGAAAACCTACTTTTGTATTACATTGGTGTCAGTTTGTCTGTCTTTTCTTTTTCCTGTTTTTTTGATAAGCTAACATATCTTAGGTTTTTATGAAACATAATTATTAACCTGTTCTTGTTGCATCTCTTCTTGTCATGTGACGTGCTTTCTGAACTACTGTTGTAGGTGGTATATTTTTGAAGAAACGGTGCTGTGCATTTGGACTGGAATCATGTACATTACATTTCTAAGGAATAGTATGTCAAGGGCATGGTATGTGGTAATCTGTTAGCATTAAGTTCATAGTGTGTCCTACAGATCACAAACACAACATTAAAAAAAAAAGGATTTTGCCATTTATTCTTGACGTTGAAGTGGACCAGTGACTTAGAAGATTCTGATTGTCTGGTAATAATTTGATACTCATCAATTTAATACGCTCTGATTGTGTTGAATTGAGTGTATGATCAGGTGGAGAGATGTGGTGGCCATAATGCTTCTGGTGGTTTTATGTATTTGCCTTATTTTTCTGCTTTTGCTTCTCATTTTCCACAGGTAAGAGTTTGCTACCTGTTGTTACTGTATTTTGTGTGAATAAATTCTTGTAAATCGAAACATCCTTTGTTGCTTTCCTTTGACAGTGCTCTAAAGCTTTCAATTTAACACTGTTCTGCATTTTTATTGATGTTTCAGTTCTTGTTTTGTTTATTATTGCTATCTGTTCCGATCTGTTTGCTATATGCACCATTTACATGGATGGAATTCTAGGCAACTTATGGAGGGATTTATCCATTTCTCCACCTATGTTTTGGATGGAACAGAAAAAATATGGATGCAGATGGCAAACCATGGTTGCATGGCATTCTCTTGTCCCCTTGACCCCCCCGCACAGCCAACTCTCTCTGATCGAGATTGGCTATTTTAAGTCTTAAAAAAGTTTGCTCATTTCAAATAATATGTTATTAGGAAGACAATTTGTATTAAGTTAGAACATTGATGTACAGAAATTTGAGAAAGCAGTAAAATCAGTAAGAAAACATTCCAAACACATGCAATAACTAGGAGAAACTTAGGGTTTCCTCCTCACCCCAAGCTAGAGTTCCAAAAGCTTAAGCTTTTGTTCTTTTTTCGATTATGAAAATCACATGGAATGACCTCCTTAACTCCCCACACACTTTTTATAAATTATAATTTAATATTCAAAGACACTAAATGTCCATAAAATAATTAAAATGACCCACAAAGTCATTTAACCCTTATCAACAGTGACCCATGAATGGTACAGTGAACAATACCTATGTGTAGTAAGTAATGAATAATAAATAAAAAATATAAAAAAATTCTGGAAGCCCTAAAAAACTTAAAAACCCTAAAAATAAAGAATAAAACTAAAATTAAAATATACATCAATTGAATAAAAATTAAAAACAAGAATAAATTTCCTACATCATTCTCCCCTAGCCGGAGAAAACTCATCCGCCAGTTTTGAAGCGTGCTAAAATGAATTTAGCATCAAAACCACATTTTGCAATGTCCTTTTTCTATTTTAGCTCAAATATTATTTGTGGTAAGAAGAAATCCCTGAGAAACGGATCTAGGTATGGATAGTAAAGAATTTATACAAACTTGCCAAATTCAGTTATCCCTAAAATTGCTTTGAAATTTTGTAGGAAACTTTGAACACAATTTTTCGGCATTTAGAGTTTTTCTCGACATCTATTTTAATACTCATTGAAACTAAAGCCACAATTTGTGGTTTATGAGTTGATCACACTTCACTGCGCTATGTTGATCCAATGCCCTAAAAGCCTCAAATTTTAATACTCATTGAAACTAAAGCCACAATTTGCGGTTTATGAGTTGATCACACTTCACTGCGCTATGTTGATCCAATGCCCTAAATCTCTTGAACATCTTCGATCTTTATCTTTTTCTTCGTCAAAAAATGGTTTAGCCACGAAATCTTGATCATCATCATCGCCGATTGGATCTCCTACAAGATCTTATTTTTTATTTATGTATGTATCAAAGATTGGTGATAGATCCCAATCTATAACCTGCTGATTTTCAATACAAACTGTGTCAAAATCAAGAATGTGTTTCAAATAAAAAATCGTAGAGTGATGTTCCCAACATCAAGGTCTTTTGTCACTTTCCCCTTCTCTCGACTCTTCACCTGAAGCACGGAGATGAAAAGGGTGATACGCGACTTCTTCTTGGGCGGAAAGATCACCATCTTGCCTATAAATGATGCTCCCAACCTGTTGCGCAAGCTACTGAACTTGCTTTTTAAGTTTCTCAATTTCTTCATCTCTAGGATCATGAAGTGGATTTACAAAACATATCCCTTTCATGACCCCTTCACGCTGCCATAGATTCACTGTAATCACTAAAGCTAGGCAGAGAATCAACAAAACCTTGTTGAAATCAGAAAGATCTAGGTTGATTTGGCAAAGTTTGGCCCAAAATTAGCAAACCCTTAGCTTGGCTATAGTTTCCTGGTTTTGTTGTTGAAGGAAACATGAGCTTTGATATCAGTTGATATAAGGAAATTTCAGAGAGCAGTAAAATCAACAAGAAAACATGCCTAACACAAGCAATAACTAGGAGAAACCTAGTGTTTCCTCCTCATGCTACGTTCCAAAGGCCTAAGTTTTTTTTTTTTTTTTTTCAATTATGAAAATAACGTGAAATGTCTTGCTCAAAGCCCCACGCACTTCTTATATGTTCATACAATAATTAAAATGACCTAAAACGTCCTAACTTAGACGCAACATTTGTAATGATAATTTTACCCTGATGAACAATATCCGTGAATAGTACCCCATGAATAGTAACTGTGATTAATAAATAAAAATATAAAAAATCTTAGGATCCGTAAAAAAGCTTAAAAACCTTAAAAGTAACCCATAACAACTAAAATTGAAATATACATCATTTGACATTGAATGAAAATTAAAAATAAAAATAATTTTGTCCTGCATCAAACATTTAGCCTTTATGAAATATGGCAATTGTAGCAGATTATGTTCTAGTTGTGTTTCATTCCAAAATTATAATTTCATATTTGTCTTGAATGATGAAGAATCAACAGTATACTAGTATTGCTACTAATAGCTGATCCAATTGTTCTTGCGTGACCTGAGTGAGAGAGAAGGATGTGGGCTACATTTCAAAAAAGTGACCAAGACGAGATATATGGTTAGGTAACATAGTCTGGCACATAATCTGGTTGGAGTGCCTGAATTCTTAAATTGAAGTCTTCTCTCAGCAATTAAAGAAAAAGTCTATGCGAAGAATTGATCTGTCATTTATCTTAAATTCAAATACTTGATAGGGCGACGATGGCTGATTATCCACATCATATGGCTGAGAAATTGGATCTGTCGGACAGATTTAATGGGCAAAAATTTTGACGAGAAAAGCAAGCTCTAAGAATATTGAACATGGATATGTATTCGAATCCTGCCTGAGCTCTACGTATGGTAAAACTTCCCTTCCATGGATGTGGTTGGCAGAGAACTTTTTGCTAGATTGTCTATCAGAGACGGTCGTAGCTGTCTTCTGGAAGCTAGGTTCTCTTTAATTTTTTGTCCAAATGGGGCTTTAGTGGAAGTTTTGAAAGAGATCCATGGACTCCTAAAAAAAAAAGGATTTTAGGCCTATTTGATGAGGTCAGGTATCACTTTTTCCTTTGGATGGTTCCTATGGGGTATCAATTGTAATAGTGGATAAGTTCTGTGTGTTCATGAGTTAGGTACTACTTTCCTTTGGATGGTTGATAAGTTCTGTATGTTCATGGGTTAGGTACTACGGCAAACTGCTGATTTTCAGCAATTTTTTGTGGAGATGTGAAGGTCATATATGACAAAGACACACATGGAGGCATGTTTGACTGTAATGAATTTGTGTGGTCAACACGAAAGTTTTCAAATGCAGCATGGGGTTGAGGCCCTAAGGGGGTCTGATGTGTTAGCTTGATGCCTGGTAAGCAATTCCTATTCCGTCTACAATAAATATAAAAAAATATGAAAATGGAAAATTTGTAAAGAAGTAAATAATAACACAAATATGCGGTTTGTGCGATAGTGGGCATTTTGACTCTAACATATGCTGTCTCTGTTGCTGATAGAGTAATAGAGACATTTTCTGACTCTTAAGGTAATAAGCTTGTAAAATAAAATGATCTAATCCATTTCATCAAACTGAATGAAAAGCAGAAGGGTATGTCCAGATTCAAAGAACTTAAGTAATATAGCGTGCATAATATGAAACTACTAAAAGAAATGAGAAAGGGGGGATTGTTGAATATAGCCAACTACTAAGTACTTCACAAGTAGAACCAGAAACCAAAAAAGCTCAGGAGCAAAGCCCATGTTGCAAAAAGCAGAACCCCCCCCCTCCCCACCCCGCCCAAAAGAAAATAAATTGTTTTTTTCAATTTCTTAGTGCAATCACCTTCAAACCTTTGATGAGTTGATAACTCGATATTGTGCATGCTAAAATCCTCCAAAGTGAGCTCAAAATCAATAGGAAACTTACCAGGAAACCCGTAAGAGTTTTGCTCATAAACTCTGAATTAAAAGAAAAAAAAAATCGATTTTGGACAAATTGGATTTAATCCCCTTGGAACCAAAAAGATGTCGTTCTAAGGGGTTTTATCCCTCGCCCACTTCTCATGGGGGAACAGACCGACATCCGTGAGGTTGTGGGCTATAATCCTCCCCACCAGCAGGGCAGAAAAATGTGGCTGTATAAGCTTGCCTAAGTGGGGATTCCTTGGCAGCGTATGTACGTCCTAGGCAGGCGCATCGTATATGCCTGTCTTAGTGGGCTGATGCAGTCCATTGGACACTCCACCTTGATGTGGCTGCATATGTGGTATGTGGTGGCATTGGATAACACTGGTGAACTTTTCAGTGGCACCAGCTAACATTTCTGGCCAGTGTTGCTAGGCTCAAAATATTGCAAGCTAGAACACACAAGGCTCAATTTATCATCCATTGACCTGTGTGCCTAAAATTTTGGATATGCATAGCCAAATTTCATATACACCTGTGATTTAGACAAGTTTCTAGAGTTTAGGATGTGTATATCTTGAAGTTGGACATGCATGTGTCCATACATTAATCATTATTCATATTTAGTTACTGCTTAGATTTATTTAAAAATATACGAGTACTCGTGGAGATACATGCTGCATCTTAGTGTTGTGGCAACTTGTTCGTGTCCAAAACCAAAATTTCGAGAGGCATGTCAGACATCACATCTATGCCATTGTAACATTGTGTCAAAAACCATTTTGGTCCTGGTGATTGAGATGGAAGAGAATCAAACATCCATAGATTTTTGTGGAAGGCTTAGATGGTAAAGCAATCAGCATGCCCCTAGTGTTGTTAGGTGGTAGGGTCGGAGATTTTTTAATCTGTGGAACGAAGTGCATCACTGATTGATATATTACTTTGTTTTTTTTCCCTTGGTGCTTGTATTCTATTCAATAATAAAATTGATCCCTAATTAAAAAAATGTAAAAATTAAAATTCATCTATATTTTTTTCGAAATTGTGAGAAATCAAAAAGATTTTCATTTGTCAAGGAATAGCTGCTCTAAATAAATTAAAAAGAAATTTAAGGATCATCGATGTCTAAAACATTGACCTATTTTCCTGTATGTTGAAAAGCAATAATCGCCCATTTTCTTTTGAATTATTGAGGGGTGTTTTGTGAATGAGTTTACATGTGTATGTCAATATCAGTGATTTAAAAAACGCTGGGTCGGTACAGAATTGCCTGGTCGGACTTGGGAATCGGTCACCCCATGCCGATTCTGTCAATATATAGGAAATCGTCCGAGTCTAGAAGAGAATGGGCGAGTAGCTACAGTAAAACGGCATTTTACTACAATAAAAGCACCATTTTGCTACAGTAAAAAAATGCCGACTCACCCATCGGGACCGGTTCTTGGCCGGTTCACTATTTTTTCTGCACAACAAAACGGCGATCCAGACCGCCAATTCACCAATCCTGACTAGTTTTTGTGATGCCCGATCCTAATTACTGATTCGTTTTTTAAATCATTGTTTGAGATACATATGTACATTAATTTCACAAAAAAAGAAGTCCATAATAGAAATCCGTAACTTTTCATGATCTGCATTTTAAACAGAATGCTCATGTTTTTGTTTGAGATAATTTCATATACTTAAGAATATCTTATAGGATTAATTTCTGTTTTCTAGAAAGCTTTCTTCCTAAACTATTTCATTATAGTAGGGTTGGTTAAGTGACAGTTGTTATTGGGTTTTATCAAGAAATTCGCTGATTTGGTTCCTGCACCTATAAATTATGTAAACTTCGTAATAACCATACCATCAACTTATACATGATGTAAATTTATTTAAAATGTTGCATTCATCAGATTCTTTTGACTGTGAAAGTGCAGTCTGGGGCGGACAGGGTTGAAGCATCCTCTATTTCTTTCTGCCCTTTAACTTATGCCGTTTGTCATTTGTTCTTCCACTTTGGAGTGTTTACAATTTGCATTATTTTGTAAGCATCAACCTCTTCCCGTGGCATCCTCATGACTTGATTGGGTGGTGTTAAATGATTCAAGTGGCCTCCTGCTTTTGGTAATATTAGTTGTTGATGTTTGCTTTCTAACTGAAAATCTCCTAAGCAGTTTTAGGGAGTGCTCATTCAATAAATAAAATATGTTAAACGATTCAAGGTCTTTGCTGAGCACTAAAAAATTAGACATTGTTAGTGTCTCTACATGACAATGACGTAAAGCCATTTTCACTGGAGTTCTTGGTATTGGGTTCTTCCAAAACTTTGCTGGTCATGAATTTGAATCTTACAGCTATGGAAATTTGTAAAATATGAATATGAGCTATGCTTGACTGTAGCAGTCACAATTGTTATTGGCCTTTTGATTTCTGGACACTTGTGTAATGGATCCTTAAATTTTCAGCTCAACAGCGAGGAAAGTATAGAAGCCACATTGTGATATACTTTCCTCTGGGCCCAAGTTGGGATGCTTTTGCCTTTAGTTTATCGTTGATTGCAGAAATATTAATTTCTTTGAGCACCTAACTCATAACATAAAGCTGGCACACCTAGTGCTTTCCTATGGGCATGATGGTTTGCCTGCCAGGTAAATATGGTTCAGTTACCATCTCATTAGTCATAGCAGTCTGAAGATAGTAAAGTTAGCATTGCCAGTAACCCAAAACCATGGTCTTCTACAGCTGCAAGAGATGTAATGTACTAAAAGAATCAAATCCATTTTGATTCAAATGCTATCTGTGTTATGGTGTTTGCAGTTTTTAACCAATTTTACTTTTAAGTGGTCCATAGCTGGCACCATGACATGGTGAAGACATCACCAATGTAATATTTATCTTCCCATTTTGTTGATTGATGCTCGAAAAATATTTATTGAATATCATGTATCAAGTAGTTTCACTAGGTCCGTCATGGCTTAAATTTACCTTGGCTGCACCGTTAGTATTTGTCCTTTTCTTCTCTCTTGGTCAGTTTCCCTCATACAACTGGTACCAAAAGTTTGGCTTCTGAAATGGCTTGGGTAACTCAAAGTGGTGCATAAAGTAACTCTCGCGATTTCCTAGTCTAAATCTATTCTTGGATATGCACACTGGTTTCTGCATCTAGTCGTTAGAATAAGTTGTAGAAAATGTTTTGTGGTGTGCTATTGATATGTAATGTACAGAGGAGGATGGTTGTCAGTTGCAGCTTTTGCAGTAAATTTTTCTCTCAAGTTACTTCCATTTCATAATTTATTTCAACACCAAAGCACAATTAAGAAAAAAAAGTGGATAAATGGCCAACAGTGAACTCTTTGTTCTGTCTAATATGAGATTCAGCACTATACTGCCGCTTTCCCTCTGCAGATGGAATATTGCCAGATTCTGTTTGCCTGAAATTTGTTGTTCTTTTGTGATGTGTGTATGTTTCTTTTTTCCTCGCTCTGAGTTAAGTTACAGTGTTCAGCGTTTCATGAAAATTATATAACAGGGTTGAACACTACATCCATTAGTTAATATGATTATTGCTTGAATTGCAACTTTTCAGTGCTTTCTCTAATATATCTTCATAATTCTGTCATATTTGAAAAAAAAGAAAATTTACTTTTCTTTTTTTTCTTATACTGGAATTGGTTACACAGCTATCTTGTACTGACGAATCAGACAACGCATGAACTTATAAGGAAACAGCGGATTTCGTATCTGAGGTATGCCAAGTTTCTCTATGAAAGAAATGTAGAAGAGAAAACCCACTGGTGTTGTCCCTTTAAGCTGGTGGCTGGAGTTATCCTTGTTTTAGCATCTAGGCTATTATGGGTTTTCCCCTCACGCATACCTCCCAAAAGAGAGATGTAGAAAAACTCGATAACATTTTTTGACACTACAGGAACGGCTTTGGAAAGTCATATTTATGGCAATAATTTTGTTCTAATGTGGAAAATATTCTGAAAGTTAACACTGTTTCCCATTGCGTTCATCTTCTTATCCACTTCCCCAAGGAACTAAAACCGAGGCATTCATCTGCTTCTGGTAGCGAATGATCCCCTCATGTTTTTCTCCAAGTTTCCAAATCCACTCGTTTTCATCCAATCATCAAGTAATTATTTAGGTTTCATGGAAATGCTGCCTTTTGGAGAAAAGTTGTCTATTTTTGTCTTCCCATGAAAAAAATTGGAGTCAGATAATTTCTGTGAGAAAAAGATTCTTTTGTATGTGTGAATAATTATTTAATACAGGCGGTGTAGAGTTGAGGGTTCCTGATTATTCCTTGAATCGTGAGTAAGCTATTATCAGACTAATTAGAATAAACAATCCATTGAGTGAAAACTTTTTCTTTTTGCCTTTTTTCTAGTAAGTTTTATGTGGGGTATTCTGTGAACTTGCAGAGGTATCCCTGATAGGGTCCATCCTTTTAGCAAGGGGGTATGCAGAAATCTGTACAACTTTTGTTGCGCCAGCAGAAGTATTTATACCATTGAACCATTGCCCACGCTGGAGGAAATAGAAGATAAAAAAAGGCCATACACATGCTGGGACATTGTGACTTGCCGTTGCTGTTAAGCTATACGATTTCACCAGTAGGTTATATTTATCGTAAAATTTATTCTATATGCCATCCTTCTTACTGGGTTATATGGGACGACCACATTTGGTGAAGAAAGTACCAAAAGCGTTCTGGCCATATATTTGAGTTGATAGTGTTTTACCAAATTGCAGGTACCACATGCATCATCAGGCCTCGTCTTCATGGTGAATGTTCAAATCTTAGAGTATGATTGTTGTGCATTGAAGCACACGGCTTTGTAATGTATTGGATTGCGATATTCCTTGGAGTTATTTTCAGTCTTGAAATGATTTTAAGCCAAGTTTGGTTTGTGAAGGCCCATTCTTTCTGGTTGGTATGCTGGCCCCTGCGCTTGTCTAAACACCCTAGATTAAGACGGCAATAGTAAACAGACCATATGGTATAAGATTGGGAAAATATAATAAGGAAATTTGCATAGGATATGAAGGTTCTTGTCTAATGTACCCTGTACGACCAAGTAAACTATGGGAATTGATTTAATATATAGGGAAAGTATACAATAAGACCATTTACCTTTGTTTCATACAAAGGTGGTTATCATTTACCTTTGTTTCATACAAAGGTGGTTATAATTCCTCATGACTATTGATGTGAAATTGGGTTGTTACATTTATTTCATTGACCAAGCACAAAATTAAAAACAAAATTTTTCAAACTTTGTGACACTGAAGCAATCAAATTTCACATCGATGGTTATAAGTAATTGTAATTTTGTATCGAAGATAAATGGTTTCATTGTATATAAAACCTGGTTTCTATAAGGTTGCAACTTTTAACAATCGCCCAAATTTTATCATAACATGTATTTTTGGTGTAAAATTTTTAGAATTATCTCAAAATCTATTTTTATATCTAATTATAAAATTTTAAACTCCAAAAATAGTTAAAATCGAGTAGATCTACAAACATATAATTTTTTTGAAAATGGACGGTCTAGATAATGTGCTGCAAGATGCCCTATTTTTTAGATTTAAAATCTTTTTTTTGGTTTTATATTCATACATCTTGATGTCGAAAAGAAATATTATGAAGTTTCTAAACATGAAAACAACCTTTTCCGATGGTTTTTTGAGGTGCATTTGCAGTTCTACATTTTAAGGTTATAATCTTATATAAACTTATATATATATATATATATATAGCAATGATTTCATACAACCGTTGTATAGTAATATGATGCAGCAACTTTAAAAGCCATTTTGTGGCCATTTGTTTGATCCAAATTTTGAAATATACACTCTTTTCATTCTAATGAACAATTACAAAAAAAGAAAAAAATTGAAAATATAATATATATATGAGCAATGATTCAATGCAACGGTTGTATCATAGTATATTGCAACGACATTTCTAGTAAACTATGTTTGTGGTATTTGTATGACCCCAAATTTTGTATACACACTCTTTTCATCTCAATAATCAATCCCGTCAAAAAAAAAAAAAAAAGTTCAATTTGAACCTTAGATTTGGTCAAAATGAGTCATCTCTAAAAACGAATCTAGACCATTCGTTTTGTGAATTTTAAGATCTTAGCCTTTATGAATTCAAAATCGTTTTTTTCTTTTTTATCATTGTTCATCTAATGATAATAAAGTCATCCAAACAAATTGGAAATGAAAAAATCCTTTTAAGGTCTAGATCTAACCATCTCACCAAAATGAACAACCTATGTTAATTGGGTTAAAAAGATACTTTCTAGGTTGTGTTTTCAATTTTTTCTTTCTTTGTGATTGTTTATTAGAATGAAAAGATTGTATATTTCAAAATTTGAATCAAACAAATGGCCATAAAATGGTTTTTTAACGTTGTTATATCATATTAATATACAACGGTTGCATGATGTCATTGCTCTCTCTCTCTATATATATAAATAAAGAGAGATGGGGTTTTAGTGAGTCAGCTTACTGTCTTATTTTTGTGCGATCCTTCATGCATCAAACGACCATTTCTAAGATGAACGTCAAGAAATGGTGCATCCACAAAGAGTTATAATGGATGGTGGATAAAACAATATAAAAACCACTATTACTATTTCAAAAAAATATAAATTCTATATTCATATGCATCATCATAGTTGCAAGTCTTAAAAATTCGGATCAAAATTGCATCCTAATCTCTCTGAAACTATGGTATTTGAGTCATAATCAATTCAAAATTATGAGAAAATACTAAGAAATGTATTTTTCGTAAGTTTTGATTTTTTTTTTTAGAATGAGAATTACTAAAATTGTTGGACCAAATTCTATTTAGAGACGTGCACATGCGACGGATGTGGTATCGAACTTGCGGATGGGTGCCACATGGCCAAAATGTGGCTTCCCTTGTGGATGATGTGGACATGCTACATGGTGGGATGTGCCTTAGTGGGGTTTTTGTTGACTTGGATGCGTTTTGGTGAGTTATGTATTAGTGGCGCGCCTGTGTACGCATGTATGAGTTGCATTTCATTATTTTGTAAATTTTGGTCTAGTAAGGGTTTGAGGTAAAAAGGGTTTTATAGTGTATTGATTCTCATTAGTCAAATGTGTGAACTTGTGTGTCAAGAATGACACATAAGTATTGAAAATGACAATGAAAGCTCTCTTTTAAATTTCAAACGTTTGAGTGAGAGGATTGCTCCTGAGGGCCACACCGCACTCTCTTTGATTTTCTCTTGTGTATTAAAATGTCATGAGCAATGTTATACATAATTTTTGACGTACTTGTATCTTCGAGGTGAGCAAAGAGAGAGACAGTAGTAACCTGGTTTTGTTGGTGCTTAAGACACTGTCAGACCACGAAAACACTAAAGCAATAAGCTTAATATTAGACGACCTTTGAAGAAGTGTCAGAATGATCTCAAATTGAATGAGATCATTTGTATACCTTAAAGACATTTGCAAAGTTTCATAGCATTTTGACACGTTTTGAGATGATTAATACGAAACTCAGTTTGGAAATCCTATTCCTATCAAGCTGAAATGGACCCCATAACTATAGCCTATTTTTTGGGTCTCAAAACAGTATCGGACCACCTTCATTAGATCCAGAATGTCGAAAATCTCAAGGCACAAATTTTGGCTCAATCGGATCCTCCGGGACCATTCTCGGCCTAACTTACCATAAATGGTGAGTTTTACACTATTGCAGTGCAGCCTCGGTACACCAGTTTCTATTTATGAAAATTGTGTTTCTCATTTTGGGATGATTTTCAAATGATCACAACTTGCTCATTTTGAGTCCAATTAAGCTCAAATTCGGACACAAGCTAGATCTCGACGATACGCTCATTTTGACATATGACATGTGTCATGATATGGCCCGAAACGAGAGAATTCTTAGAGAGAAAATGTGCTCGAAACATGAAAATTTAGATTTTAAAAAGAAGAACATCCAATTCTTTGAGAGGACATAGCTCAAGATCCCGACATCGGATCATGGCAAGTACGGGTCCATTGAGATCGTGCTTCGAAGAGCCACAATTTGATACAATTTTTGTGAATAATTGGAGGCCGGATGACACCGAATTTTGAGGTCGAAGATGACATACTTTTCTAGTCGTCGGAATCCCATTTTTTGACAACTTCCCAAAATTGGAACGTGTTTAAACAGAGACCAAAATGGACGAAATTTATCACAAAATGATCTTGATAGTATCATCTTCAATTTGTGATCAAAATAAAGTCTCGAATCATCATGAATCGTGTCGGATCGGTGGTCAAAGAATCACAAGTTTATAGAACTTGGCCGGACTTTGGGTTTATCCTTAAAAATCCGTTTCAAGACGATCAAAGGGTATCAAAACATGCGTAATAGTTCAAGCATCGATTCTACGATGTTTGATCGTTTGAATTGCCACTGTAAGTGTCCGAAAGGCTCTTGAGGCCTATTAATGGCAAGAGGCCCCTCATGGAGGGATAATTTTGTCATTTGTTGAAAAGTGTTGAAGGGCATTTTGGTCAAAAAGCTGGATTAATATTTTAATTCATAAAATATGTATTTTCGTGACAATTTTGGTTAGTTTTGAGTAATTCACCATTGTTTTGTTGTTGCTCTATACAAGAAACTCAAGTCATTTATAATGAAGACTCTTGAACTCTTAGTCATTTGTAATTAAGCTCTTGAGGTCTCTCTTCAAGGATTAAAATTCTTACTTGTTCTTTTTACTTTACTTTCAAGTTCAAGACTCTAGATGAGAGGAGAGAGACACATTTTCTAGGGAGAAAAGATACCCCTAGGAACCCGTTACTTCCTAGAATCCCAAAATTCAAATTCCCTTAGGGTCCGTTTGAGTACTGGAGAAATTGTTTTGTGAATAGGATTCTCTTGAAATCAGGTTTTCTTGGAATTGGTATGTCCTAGGATAGGGGTGTCTGCTGTTTGGATAGCACTTGATAAGAAACATAGAACATGCCTGTCTACTGTTTGGATTGCTTGAAAGATGTGAATTTATGAATATTCAATTGAGGTTTCTATATTATTACCCTACATTTAATTTTATACTGATTAACTTCTCCCATTGATTCCAAACTTCAATAATATTTCTTAACTGAGATAAACTCCTTATTTTTTTCTTATTCCTTTCCATTATATCCTTAATATGTAAATTATATTGTAATAATAATTAATATATAATATATAATAATATAGGAAAAAGTTTATATAGAACTGAGGCTCTAAATAATTAAATTTGAGCCTACCTAAAAAATATCACTAGAAGAGGTTGTTTTGATGCTCAAATATCTTTAAATTGATCATCTCGACATCAAGATGTATGGATATAGGAAAAAAATGGATTTCAAGTTTTGGAAATAGCGAATTTTGTAACGCAGTTTTTGACTGTCAATTTTCAAGATTTTTAAGTTTTCATAGATATGTCGATCTACATTATTTTTGAAGTTTTAAACTTTATAAATAAATATGAAAATATATTTTAAGGTTATCGCAAAAATTTTCAATATTGAAACCTCATTGCTCTGCACTATTTGAAGGTAGGCTCTAATTTGTTTGTATAGAGCCTAGGCTCTATACAAACTGCACCCAATAATATATAAAATGTATAATATAGTATAATAATACAATATAATATGAATATATAATAGTATATATTATATATAAGGGAAAATATCTGCATACCCTTTATTTTTAAGGTTCATATCCAGACCCCTTATGTTTAAGGTTCATATCTCAATAGCTCCAAGAATTCAAATGATACCTTGTAGTATAGAAATCTTAACTTTTATATCTTCTGACACCCTATACTAATTTTACCCACTTTATTCTTTTTCTTTTAACCCAAACAATTTGTTTAAAGATAACTCTTTCTAAACCACATCCATTCTCTCTCTTCACATGATAGTCTCTTTATTTCTCTCTCTTTCTCTTTCCATTGTGACTCTCCCTAACCCTCTCTCTCTCTCACCATATTACTCTCTCTATCTCTCAGGTCGTAATCTCTCTCTCTCTCTCATGTCGTAATCTCTCTCTATCTCTATCCCTATAGTGACTCTCCCTAATTCCTCTCTTTTTCTCTCTCTCTCTCTCCCTAATTCTTTTTTTTTTCTCTCTCTCTACCATTACTCTCCCTAATTTTTCTCTCTCCATGAATCTCCTCAATTCCACTCTTTATCTCTCTCTTTGTATTTCCCACTTTCTCTACCCTCTCCATGTCATTCTCTCTCATCTTAATTTCTCTTTCTTTCTCTCTACCTCCATGTCGCTATTCTCTCTCTATCGTAACTCTTCCCAAACCCCTTCTCTCTCTCTTCGTATTACCCCAACTCTCTCTTTTCTTCTCAACTCTCTCTCTTCATCCACATCTCTATTCATCCGTATTACATGCTTGCCATGTAAGCATGCACGTAAAGCCCTTCAGATGGTTAAGAGCATTCTAACTTTCTCTCTCTTCATCCGTAATACATATGCATTACATGCCATCCATCTCTCTGTTTTCATTACATCCGCATTACATGCCATCCGTCTCTCTGTCTTCATTACATCCGTAGTACATGCCATCCGTCTCTCTGTCTTCATTGTATTACATGACTGCCATGCTTACATGCATGTAAAGCCCTTTCAAATGGTTAAGAGAGATTTATATGAGTATTGGGTCTCTCTTCATCCCAACTCTCTCTCTTCATCCGTATTACATCTTGCCAGGTAAATATGCATATAAAGCCGTTCATATGGTTAAGAGAGATTTCTATGAGCATTGAAATGATTACTTCATAGTTGCAAAATAGGGATTTGCGGAGAGAGACCGATGAAGGGAAAGAGAAATAGTGGAATTGAGGAGATTCATAGAGAGAGAGGGGGTGGAGAGAAAAAAATTAGGGAGAGTCACTGTGGAGAGAGAAAAAAAAAGAGGAATTAAGGAGAGTGACTATGGAGAGAGAAAAAAAAAGAGGAATTAAGGAGAGTGACTATGGAGAGAGAGAGATTAAGACGTGAGATAGAAAAAGAGTGAGGAATTAGGGAAAGTAACAATGGAAAGAAAGATTAGGACGTGAGAGAGAAAAAGAGAAAAGAATTAGGGAGAGTCACAATGGAGAGAGATATATTAGGATGTGTGTGAGAGAGAGAGGGGCAATACGGTGAGAGAAAAAAGGGGTGGGTGAGAGTCATAGTGGAGAGAGAAATAAGGAGAATATCATGTGAAGAGAGAGAAATGATGTAGTTTACAAAAACATGTCTTTAAATAAATTGTTTGGGTTAAAAGAAAAAGAATAAAGTGAGTAAAATTAATCTAGGGGTTAGAAGATATAAAAGTTAAGATTTCTATGCTACTACATATGTTTTAAATTCTTGGGTTTATTGAGATATGAAACTTAAAAATAGAGGGTATTAAGAGATTTTCCCTAAAATATAATATAATAGATTATATTTTATTATATATTTATATCTATTTTATTAATATAATTGTATTATTTTTAATATATATTTATTATGTATAATATATAATACTATAATATATATATATATATATATATATATATATATATATATATATATATGAAAAATTCTTTCCAATGCCTATAGGCGAAAATAAACAGTGATTTCCCCTACTCTCATTACCGTCCGAAGTTCATCGCACGGTTACGATTGTGTAGTAGTGTTTTATTTTTTCATTTTTTTCTACAAATTGGATTGATCTGAAATTTAGAGCACGTGTACATCTTAGTGAGACACACCTAATAAAAATATAAAAAATAATAATTCGTGAAAAAAATGATCAAAATACCCCCCAAATGTTTAAGGGGGTATTTTGGTTATTTTTTCATGTAAAATATTTTTTTGATATTTTTTCGTAGATTCACCTATTTTATATGAACACATGCTCGAAATTTTAGGTTATTTTAATTTGTAGAAAAAAAATAAAAAATAAAATACTACCGGACAATCGTGACCATGCAATTAACTTTGGACGGTGATAAGGGTAAGCGAAATCACCGTTCATTTTTTCCTATAGGCGAAAATGAATAGTGCTTTTGCGTACCCTCATCACTGTCTAAATTTCATCGCGTGGTCACGATTGTTTGGTAGTGTTGCATATTTTTTCTACAAATCATAATAACTTGAAATTTGGAGGATATATACATCTTACTGAGGCGCATTTAATAAAAACATAAAAAAAATTATCCACAAAAACTAAATTGATCAAAATACCCTCGAAACTCTTAGGGGGTATTTTGGTCAATATTTTTCATATAAAATATTTTTTTTTATATTTTTCGAAGATTTCCCTATTTTGTATGAATATATGTTCCAAATTTCAAGTCATTCCGATTTGTAGAAAAAAAAATGAAAAATGAAACACTACTGGACAATCTTGACCGCGCGATGAACTTTGAACGGTGATGGGGGTAGGCAAAATCACTGTTCATTTTCGCCTATAGGCATTGCGTAGTGTTTTCATATATATATATATATACATATATATATATATATATATATATATATATATATATATATTGTATATTAAGCGAGAGAAAATACCCTAGCTATTTTTACCCCATGTGTCTTTTTTTATTATGTAATTATCCTCTCTCTCCCTTTTCCCAATATAATTATAACTACAAATTATATTATTTTAAAATTTTAGTTTATTATTTTTTCAAACATACTCTCTCCCCTCTTTATCTTCATGATTAAATGATAAATATGATATACATGTTATTTATTTTGTAATAAATAAATTATAAAATAATTATTATTATAATAAATAATAAATTAAATTTAATTATAATAATTTATTCTTATTAGAATATTATATTTATAATTTTTCTTGATTCTCTCAAGTCTATATACAATTTTTATAATTATTATTTCTATAATAATTATAAAAATGAGACATTGATAAAATTAATTTATGTTTTGTTCCAATCTTATAATTATAACTAATTTTTGTCCCCATAAAGTAATTTAAAAAAAAGATGAAAAGAAAATAAGAAACCTTGCTACATGACAGGTTCTATAATAATAATAAAAAGTAGGTATCAGTAAGAATAAATTTTTTTATTAGAATGTTACTACTATAATTAGATTCTATAATTGTAATTACGAATAATATTATTTTAAAATTTTATTATTTTTCCATGTGTACTCTTTCCTCTTTATCTTCATGATTGGATAATAAATATGCTATATATTATATTTAAATTTGTTATTTTGGAATAAATAAGTTTTAAAATATTGTAATGTAATTATAGTTTTAGTAAAATAAATTAAATTTATGTGAGAATAGTTTATTTTTATTAGAATATTACATTTATGATTTTTCCTTATTGCTTTAAAGTCTAAGTATTTTGTATACATATATATTTCTATAATAATTAAAAAAATTAGATATTGGAAAAAATAAATTTTTTTTTTGAATTTTATAATTATAACTAATTATTGTCCTCAAAAATTAATTGAAAATAAAACACAAAGCTTTGCTATGTGAAACGAAGAAAATATATAATATTATTGATCGAATTTTTTTTTTAATGATAAATATAATTTAGTGATTAATTTTAAATATAACGTGCAACACACGTGTATATTACTAATATAATCTATATATTATTTGTATCCTATATGATATAAAAATATCATAAATTATATTATGAAAATATTATATAATATTATAGAGCGAAATTACTTTATGTTTAGGGTGTGGAGAAATATATATTAATAAAATAGTTATAAAATACATTATATTACATATTATATTATGGTATATATACTACATATTTATATATTTTTGTTATTAATATATCTTTTAATAAATATTTATTGTATTCTATGTAATATATAATATAATATTTAAGTAAGATGTCTTTATGATTTGCGGACCTCAATGTTCATATTAACTTGAATAAATTGTCAAATTTTGGGTTCGACGTGGATTGGCCAATCCAAAAAACCGTGGATAGCCTATTCCACCTATTTTGGTAGAATAACATTATCCATGTCTTTTGCCCAAAAACGTAGATCGGCCACTCTCTGGGATTCAACCATCCACGCCTGAATGTGTCACCCAAACGAAGGGATAAGGGCCCTAATATCTGGATAGCCTTATCCTAGAGAGTCCAATGTACCCAAATATGCCCTTGGGATTCCTTAACTCCCAATCCCATACTCTTTATAATTCCTAGTTTCCATACACCTTAGAACCGCTAGCTCCCAATCCTATTCCATACACCGTACACGCTATCTTAGCTATCCCATCCCCTACCCTGCATCATGCACCATAGTACCCCATACACCATATTATCCTTTAGTTTGTATATACCTTAGCCGATCCCATACACCTTAGTTCCTATACACCATGCCTCATCCCAACCTGCCTAAGCTAGACAACTAAACCTTAGACCTTAACCTTGATCCATAACTAAAACCTCTTTCTCATGTGCATGCAAAGAGATTGATGAATGTGCACCTAGGTTCAAGCCCATTTTAGGTCAAGTCTCTATCCTCTCTCTCTTTCTCTCTTCCTCTTTTTTTTTCTTTCTCTTCTTTCTCTCTTTCTATCTTCTTTTTATCTTTCTCTCTCTCTCTCTTTCCTTTCTGCTCGGACCTGGGCCAGGTCCAAACCTTCACCCTCTCCCTCTCTCTTTTTTTCCATCTCTCTCGTTTAAACTTCGAACCAGCACCTCGGATGGGCCTGGCTTCTCCTTCTCTCCCTTACTCTCTGTCTCCTGCTTGTCAAGTGACGGACCTGCACCTTAGGTGGGTCCGCTCAACTCACTCTTCTACTCTCCCCCACTCTCTCATCTACCTCTCTCTCGTCTGTCCCTCTTTCTTGTCTGCCCCTCTCTCTCATCCTTTTTCTCATCCGCCCCTCTCACTAATCTGCCCCTTTCTCTCATCTCCATTGTTCTCTCTTTAGTCCACCCCTTTCTCTCATCCGCCCCTCTCCCTTGTCCGTTCCTCTCTTCCCCTTGTTTAGAGCTCAGACCCGTACCTTTGGCAGGTCCACTGCTTTACCCTCTATTCTCTTGTCTCTTTTATTCCTTCACCTCACCCTAGAGCCCAGACCCGCACCTAAGGCATGTCCATCTCTTTCTTCTCTACGCTCTCACCTCTTCTATTTTCTCACCAACCCAAGAGTCAGGACCCGCACCATAGGCGGCTCGATCCTCTATTAACCCCTTCATCTCTTCTTCTTTCATTCCAAACGCTCTCATCTCTCTCCAAAATCATATCTTAACATCTCACTCACTTTCTTTTGTTTTTCTTTTGTTATTTCTTTATTTTTTTCTCTTATTCATTACTTCTTTCGTCATTGAGAACTCGATTTGTGATCTTTCTGAGATAGTGCCCTAGGGTTCTAACCCTTGGACTGCTACTCTAACTACCAACTTGTATAATGTAGTCGAGTTAAAAGAGACACAGATTCTCTTACACTCTGTCACTTAGACTGGGGTCATCTTGAGTCAGCTTTTCTTAGAGTTCTAACTCTTTCACTATTCTAACCACTAGGTGAGGTCTTGAGTTTAGAGAGGGGGTCGAATTCAAACCGTGCTGCCGGACAGCTGGAGGGCTTTCGTTCATTGATCTAAGAGGGCAATAGCCCATCCCACGATGAGGTAGGTGTTCGAGTCCACCTCTTCATCATTTTAAAATCCTCTCATAGTTGGAGATACATATCCGCACGTGATACGCGAGGCGCACACGTTCATGCGAAGCAAAGCGGTTGTCCAAGAGGGACCCAATCAAACCTGTGTCCCCGAGGGAGCCCGAGCGAGGTAGATCCAGGCCCGACCAAGTAGTTTGTAAAAAGGTCTTAAATGGTTTTTGAAATTTGAAAATTACTATTATAAAAAAGGAATTTGAAAATTAGGGTTCGGATTGAGTGAGGTGACTAAATCAACATCCTTCATCATTGTGAAGAGTATCTGGTTTGTCTGAAGAGACTCAATATCCATTAATCAATATAAATTTCCAAGCGTATCTTATATAAATAAATATATATGAAAATTAAGGTTCAGATTGAGTGAGGTGGCTAAATCAACACCCTTCATCATTTTGAAGAGTCTTAGGTTTCTCTAAAGAGATTCAGTGTCCATTAATCAATATAAATTTACAGCGTGTCTTATATAAACAAATGTAAATGACAAGAATAGAAATAAATCACAGACACCTATACTATACCTAGACTTATCATAAAATACAATATATTGTACCTATCATTCCCAGACATATTGACTACAATATACAGCTTCCATATTAACCCGATATACAAGATATATTTTCCTTTAACACTTCCTCTCAAACTCATGATGCCATGAGAGAGAGAGAGAGAGCAGCTGTAGTTTGAACACTAAGTTACAAAAATGAGCAGTTTGATCTTCAAGTGCATAGCATGACAAATAGTGGTTGTCATGCTTAGATTGCTTGATCGATAGGCACATAGGAACAACATAATATAGTAGGCTCAATCAACGACAAATCAACAAGCCATAAAAACAAAAGGCTTGAGTAGAGCACGCTTAAGCAACATACACAAACTTCAGATCCTTTCCAGAAATAGAAAAAACAGTCGAGATAGCCTAGAAAAATATAATAGCACTTGGAAGAGCCAACATAACTCAATGCATATTTAAGACCGATTCAGCAGCTCTCAAATAGACAGATGGGATCAAGTAAAATGACAACGAACTTGATCATGCAAAAAAGAACAAGATCGAGTAACTGACTCGATCGTACATGAATGAACACAACGAAGATGAATCTGACTCTTATACCATGTGAATAGTCTTAGGTTTCTCTTAAGAGACTTAGTGTCCATTAATCAATATAAATATACAAGCTTGCCTTATATAGAGAAATACAGATGTTAATAATATAAATAAATCATTGACACATATACTATACCTAGACTTACCATGAAATATAAGATATTGTACCTACCGTTCCATACATATTGATTACAATATAGACCTTACATTTTAACACGATAGACAATATATAATTTTATTTAACAATCATGATGGCTCGATGAATGGGTGTATGGCTAAGATTATAGTCTCTCTCATGTAAATGATATCTCACATCAATAGTTTATATTTAATGAATTTGAAATGAATATATTTGGAAGAACTAAGGTATGTCTCCAATAGGCAATAAAATGAGAGAAAGTAAACTTAGGTAAACTGACCATATACAACAAACTCAGTACGACACCTGTTACGAGGTGCTAGTTGGTTCAAGTGGAAGGTTCAAAGGATAAGGGGTAGGCCCAAAAGAATATGGTTAGAAGTAGTACGAAACGATATAGGGACTTATAGTCTTATTGAGGGTATGACCCTTGATAGAGCGGAATGGCAGATTAGGTTCCATATAGCCGATCCCAAAGAGTTGGAAAAATGATCTAATAATGGTGATTCCTTAGGTAATGAATCGGGGTGGGTGGATGAAAATATATAAGGCGCATGATTATTGGAGTTTAAGTCCCACATTGATAAACTAGTGAAATATGGTGTATAGATGAGTACAATTGAAGAGTAGTGAGAGAAAGAGTGTATAATGTATATTATATAATATTATATTATTATACATATTGTTATAAGGGATTGTATACTATGAGACCATTCACCTATGTTCCAAGAAAGTCACAAAATATCTCTAGCCATCAGATTTCAAATTGGACAGTTTCAGTTGGGTCATAAGGTTTGAAAAATTTTCTTTGAATTTTGATTTTAGTCAATGACACATTCATAACCTCTTGATTGAAATCTAATGGGAAAGAGTGATTGTGACCTTCTTGTTGTTAGCGTATATATAACTCTTGATTATATGGGTATATATCTCTCTATAAGATTAGGTGTCTAGGTTTATAATAAGATTAGTTAGTATTTATCAATAACTGTTGGTGTCTATCTAGAATTGTTGGTGTCTATCCAGAACTGTTACTAACCATATATTTATATGGGTCCTGTATATTTTTTATTAATCAATAAAGAGATAGTTCTTTGCAGTATTCTGAGTTTCTAATATGGTATCAGAGCCACATGCTCCTCAACCTCATATTTGAGCTCGCAAATTAGATCTGAGGTTACCGAATCTGAGCATGGCTTTAGATTCGTTTCGCCTCTTTGTCAAACTGCTGCACCCTTTCTCTCTCTAAAGTGATATCGACACAAAGTCAGACTTTCTTTATTTAGGCGACTCATACAGATTTTCTTATCTCTCTCTCTATCGAGTATGTTATACCATTGCTCCTCTATGTTTGTTGTTCTATGACTCTCTCTCTTCCTTTACATATCTCTTTTTGTAACAGCCATTGCAAGACCAGGTGAAACGCACAATGTCTTGACCATGCAATTCGAATTTGCTTATTACACTTTGAAGGATCTAACACAGAGAAAAATCTAACCCCTGATCTCGGCATTACCATAAAAAAGACTCCCTCTTTGTACAAAAACTTCAGCTCTTCCCTTCATCCATGGTTGAATTAATCAACACTAGCAGTTTAATGAGAGAAACTCATAGACTAAGGAAGCGCTGCCAAAGGCTTCAGATTCGCTTTCAACTCATCTGTTCTCTGTCGAGTCGTGTTTCGACTCTCTGCCGAGCCGTGTTTTGACCATCTGTTGAGCCCTATTTCAACTCTTTGCAAAACAACATTTGCCTATATTCTGCTCAGTGTTCTGGATTGCGAGTTGCTGAATCTGTCTCAGACTGCGAGTTGCTGAATCTGTTTCGGATGAGTTATGTTGGCTCTTCCAAGTGCCATTATGTTTTTTCAGTTGTCTCGACTGTTTTTCTGTCTCTGGTGAAGATTTGAAGTTTATGCCATGCATATGAAGCCTTAAAGATCCAATTCGTTCATTTATGCAACTTATTGTTCAAACTCCAGTTGCTTTGTGTCAAAGCATCTTGAGTTTGAGGGGGAGTGTTAACGTACATATATCTCTTGATTGTATGGGTATATATCTCTTGATAGGATTAAGTGCCTAGGATTATGATAAGATTAGTTAGTGATTATCAATTGACTGTTGGTATCTATCTAGAACTGTTATTAGTCGTATATTTATATGGGATCTTGTATATTCTTTATTAATCGATAAAGAGAGAGTTCTCTGCAGTATTCTGAGTTTCTAATACTCGTACCAAACGTAAATGATCTCTTTCTATACTTTTCCTTATTACAAATACTACACAATGACATAAGATATGAATAATTTATATTATAATATATGATATATAATGAATAAATATATGTCATAATATATATACTTGGTTTCAGTAGGGTTGGCCTAGACCCTGAGCATATAGTTAGGTTCACATTTTTGGAGTTGGATCTGACCTACCAAGTCCTAGAGGTGGGTCCAAACTCGAACCTAGGCCTAGACTCGAACCCAGGTTAGGTTGTCCCATCGGGTCATCATCGGACCAGATTCCTTCTCCTAACTATGTATCATCTTGCTCCATTTTATAAGAATCGAATTCATCTCTACCATGAACTTTAAAAATACATGGCTGAGGTCATGACTAATAATAAATTGCAAATAATGTGTGATTGTTATTTTTTTTTTTTTTTTTTTTTTTTTTTTGACAATATTATAAAATTTTTTGCTTAGGGAAATATTACAATAAACTGAAACAAAAAGGAGCTCATTTACAACAATTGTCTCAAACAAAGAAACCCTATGCTTTGCCAGCCCATCCTCTAATCATTTGCCTCTCAATAAACATGATTGAATGAAACCAGCAGACCATGGCACAAATCAACTATCTGAGCCTGTAGCGAATAAAATTTTCATGGTAGATTTGTTGCGCCAATTAATCACATCATATGAATCGCCCTCCACCACGATTGCAAACCCCTCAAGATTACCTTTTGATACACTTCAAACCTTGTAAAATACTCTGAATTTCGGCTTCATTTGAGGTTGCATTCTCATATGGCCCTGTATAAGAAAGAATAACATCCCCATTGGAGTCGCTCAAAACTCTTCCATAACCAGCAGGACCTGGGTTATTGAAATAACTTCCATCAAAATTTAATTTTAAGCATCCCTCATCTGGTGGTTGCCATCTACCTTTTGGTCTTAACTTCCATGATTTGCTCATGATCACATTTTTCAAATTCAGCCACATGTCCATCTTTGAAATACCATTCCCTTTTTGGAAACTAAGAACCAGCTCCATACTCCATATAAAATATTCTACTTAACTCGGTGACTCCACGATTTTTGCCTTAAAAAATTCTACCATTTCTTTCTCTCCATACTTCCCATGAAATGGTTGCTCAAAAAATTGCCCATAAATTGCGACCACATTTTGGTAAACCTGGTGCATCCATTTGAAACAGTAAATCATCATGACTTCTTGGCATCACTATATGAATACCCAATTACCAAAAGCCCATTCCCAAATTGCTCGTGTAAAGGCGTAATGTAAAAAGAGATGCTCACAAGTCTAACTTGTCCCCTTTACAAAGCAAGCAAACATCCACAATGATTTGACCCATCTTGGTAGATTATCCAATGTAAGAGATTTCCCTCGTAAAAGCACCTATAAAAAAACTTGAACTTTATGAGGGATTGGAATTTTCTATACCCCTTTTAGAGAATGGATCAAATATCTGTCTGTCATTGTATAACAACATGTATGCAAATCTTGCCAAAAAAACCTACCATTCTCAATCTCCCATACTACCACATCCTCTAACTCTCTCACAATATACATATTATTCACCTCCTGTAATAGCGATGCAAGTTCTTCCACTGCTCTATTCGGCACCCTTCCATAAATAAAAGACAAATATCATACTTGGCTATTATTAGCTAGGGAGAAACTATTAGTTACCTTCGCTGCTTGATCCACTATTCTTGAGAACACTTGCAGAAAGGCCACTATTACCAAGCCATTTGTGATGCTATGCAAAGATGTTCTCAGCACTGCCCACCACCCATCTTACATTTTGAGGAACTATCTCCTTCACGTACAAAACGTTGGGAAATTGATATATTTGACAATTTCTAGTCCCGACATTGCTTATGTTGTACATCTAGTTAGCCAATTCCTGAGTGCCCCTAGGTCCGTTCACTTAGCCGTAGTCTTACGCATCATTCGTTATATCAGGGATACTTGACACCAAGCTTTATTTTTCTCTTCTTCTTCCTCACTTGAATTGCGGGTATACATAATCTCGGATTTTGCAGGAAACCTAAGTGATCACAAATCAACTATAGGATTTTGCATTTTTCTGGGTGACTCTCTTTGCAATGGAAAAGTAAGAAACATCAACGTATTGTCATATCTACAACAGAAGCCGAATATAGAGCTATGACACAAACTACAACTGAAATTATGTGGCTTCGAAGGTTACTTGTGGACATGGGTGTTATTGTTGTTAGTCCCACACCACTTTATTGTGACAATAAGAGTGTCATCTATATTTTCAAAAACACACCAAGCATATTGAAGTTGTCTGACTTCTTCACCAAGAATTCTTGGCAGACACACTTTCTCTTCCATATATTGCCTCTTCTAAGCAGCCGGTTAACTTCTTTACCAAAACACATACTGCTGCTCAATACTCTCGGTTTCTCTCCAAACTCTCCATGATTTCAACCAAACCATCTTGAGTTTGAGGGGGAGTGTGAATTAATAGAATGTATTTATTGTATAATATCCTTTTTCCTATTTTGTGTAATCACATTAGGGAGGTGCATTCATTCATACACGGTTTGTAACCCCATAAGTTGGGGCCTTGTATACAATTCCACATACAGAAAAATACATTTTCTCTGTTCACACAAAACACCTTTCCACAAATACAATGCCTGAGATCTTCTACTTAAAGAAAGGGTCATTATGGAATCTCTAGAAACCCCATACTTCTCCTTCACCACCGAGTGCCAAAGTTGGTCTTCACAATGAATAGTTCTTTACCACCATTAAAGACATTAAGTAAATATGAAGATTTGCTAAACATGATCTGACTAGAGCGACACGCCCCCCCCTAAAGACCAAACTTTACTTTTTCTGAGATCCAGTTTCACATAAACTCTGTTTAGAACTGAATCCCAAACTATTCTTGATGGTCTTCAATCTGAGATGGGCATACCAAAATAAGTACTAGGAAAAATTTCAATCTTACATCCAACCTTTGAAGCCAAAACTTCAACAACATCTCTATAACAATTCTTTTTGAAGGAAATATTCAAACCATAATACAAACACATTTGTGCAAGGACCATAGAAAGGCTTCCATTTAACGACCGGTTGCGTTCTTTTTACAGCGGTACTGTTGCTATAGCCACGAAATTGTATTTGAGCAGCAGCTGCAATTTCTTTAAGATCGGTGGCTTGCTCCCCCTTACATTTGCCGTTATAATGGAAACCTCCACCCAATAAACTGCCCTAAAATTTCCTCCCCTTTCCTCGATTTCTTACACCATTGACCAAACGTCCACCCAAACACACGCTTCTCGATCCTAAACTTTCCATATGATTCTTGCCCATCTTCTTTATATCTAAATTGAACTTGTTTTTTACCCTAAATTATTCTTTCAAGAACATTTGCTGACTGTTCTGAAGTGTATTATGGAAAAAGTTCACATGGAGCCTCGGCTCTAAACAATCAAATTTGAGCCTACCACAAAAAATTCACTAGAAGAAGTTGTTTTGATGCCCCAATATCTTCAAATTGATCATCAAGATGTATGCACATGAAAAAAGATGGATTTCAAGTTTTGAAAATAGTGTATTTTGTAATGCATTTTTGGACCGTCAATTTCAAGATTTTTAAGTTTTCATAGATCTATCAATCTCCACTATTTTTGAAGCTTTAAACTCTATAAATAAATATAAAAATATATTTTAAGTCTATCTCAAAGATTTACAATATTGAAATCACATTTCTCGACACTATTTGAAGGTAGGCTCTAATTTGATTGTTTAGAGTCTAGGCTCTATATAAACCGCACCCGTGTATTACTTATAAGGTGTAGTTTTTATTCGGTTGGAACCTTAAACACTCCAATTAAGGGGCACCTTCGAATTTTATCATAATATAAAATTTTGATGTAAATATTCTTAAGATTATCTCAAAATCTATTTTCATATATAATTATAAAATTTTAAATTTTAAAAATGGTTAAAATCAAGTAGATCTATAAACATATGAAAATCTTGAAAATAGACAGTCTAGATACTGTAGTGTAGGATGCACCATTTCTGAGACTTAAAATCTTTTTTTTTTTCAATACTCATACATCTCAATGTTGAGATAATCAATTGGAGGGATTTCAATGTTAAAACAACATTTTTCGATATATTTTTGAGGTGCATCCGTACTTCTACATTTTAAGGTTGCAACTTATATGATTTTAAAAATTTATGTTTCTTTTCATATTTATGATCATCTTGACCTAGATGATGAATCTACAAAAAAAACAAAAAAAAAAAAATTGAAAAAAAAAATCATTTAAAACTGAAATTTAGTGGGCGGCTCATAAAAACCCCATCCATTTTCTTTTAATCCAAGGAAAACACGTCTTCCTTGTTCATCAGGCTTCAAATTGGGTAATTGTGAGTGTATCATTGACTACACTTAAAGTTAAAAACAAAAAAAGAAAAAAATATCAAACGTCCAATTTGGGATCAAATGTCTACCAATAAATAATCGTACAGTGTACATCCCAATTTTTATTTTCGAAGTTAGCCAAAAAATTTGGTTCCTTGAGACACTCCTAATGGGGTCGTAGCCAAGGGCGCAAATCGCCAGTATCATCCTGCGGGAGATAAAAATCTTTTAATAAGCATATAAATTGGAGATGGGTCATCAAATTTCTCCGGCGCCGGCGTTCACATCATCTCTGGGGTCGGCGTCGCTGCGAATCTCTCTCTCTTTCTGTCGAGGCAGGTCTCTACCTCTTCTTTCTCTCTCTAACGCAGGCAAGTCCTACGAATAAAGAAAAACAGTTTTATTGGTGGCCTGCACAAGCTTAATCCCTTAGCGGTTTTGCTTCTTTGAATGTATAGGCATGCAATTGTTCCATGCGGAGGATTCATGATCCTATGGTATATAGTAAAGGGGGAGTTGGAGTTTTAGGTCTTAGAGATAGAGAGAAAGAGATGATTACTCGTTCCAATTTAGCAGAGCAGTTGAGGGAATACCAAACCAGGTCCAAGTATGAATGGGCTTCCGCTTCTTTCTTCTCCTCTACCTCCAATTTTGGTTCCAATTCCAGGTATTTTGAGAGCCAATCTTTCAAACTTTTTTTTTGTTTTTTGAAAATCTGTTGTTCTTTCTGGATGTCTCTGATCTTGATCTTTTATTATTGTGGAATTTGGCCTGTTTTTGATCTCGCATGTTTGCTAAGTTCTTGAAATATTGGTGGGGTGAGAGGGTTTATGGCTATTTTTTGGGTGTTTTATTGGTTTATTTATAGTTTTTTGAAGAAAATTTATATTATTGTTAAAGATATTAAATTGGTTTTCTCAATGAATGAATGACACTGACATTGCTTTCTTTGTGATCTTTTTTCGGTTTTCATTTTTATGATTAAATCTGAAGTCCGTATTCTGGTTTGCATTTCTTTGGGAAAATGGCATCAATGAGCACTTTTTGAGTCAATTTTCAGTCATTTCTTGTCAAAAAATGGTTATTGGTTTCTTTCCCAACTGTAATAAGTGCCTGTCAATCAAAATCAGACGTTCTTTCTGCATCGTGTTTCCTTGGTTGTAGACATTTATCTTCTATAGCAAAGTACACAACGATTTATCTCTAGATAAATGAATTCAATTGCAAATTCTATGTAAAAGTGGAGTTAGGCCATGTACTTAATTATTTTCCTATGAATCTAATTAGATTGGTATTCCAATTATAATTTTCTATCTTCAGTGCTCATTTCTCCAATTAGTCGCTCATTTTTCAACTTCTCTAGTTGGTAAATGTAGTTCTACACGCGTTGTGTTCATCTTCCATTGTATGTGGAGCAACACATCATGTTTCTGACTTGACCGATAACCTAGTAATCATCTAAAGGGGAATTCTTGCCCAGAGTTAGACTTATTATCATCAGGATGTCCAATAAAATGGGCATCTAGGAATCCATTGAACCTCTAGAATATCAGCTTGATTGTGAAGTTTATAGTGCACATTTCTCTGAATTTTAAATTTTTGTTGTTTTCAAAGAGGAATTCCAGGATTGCTAAGAGATTCAATTGGGAGCCCTAAACGTGGAACTCAACTCGTCTTTTAATGTTGGAAACATGACGCATCTCACAACTTGAGCATCTGTTGTTTATTCCTAGTAGTTTTATCGCATGGACTTTTGCTTTGATAATCTGATGACAGTTTTACAAAGAAGAGCATCCATGGTATTACCATTGTCTATCCTGAATCCTTTTCCAACATTTCCTAAAGAGCTTCCTGGAAATAGTGATAGCAGCTTTTATTATATATATATATATATATTTCTAAGACAGATAAGATTGTCCATTGACAATTCCAAATTGAAAAAGACATTGTCACCATGCCTTATCTTATTTATTTCCTGGTTGTTTCTAACTACTGATTTATTATCTCTCTGTAAATTTTGGATATCAAAATTATCCCCCCTATTCCAGACAATATTTTAATTTAGATGCCTACCAAAATCCATCTGAGTGACGGCCTTAGAAAATGTGAAATTTCCTGGCCCCATCCCATATTGGGAGATGGAGAAGCATTGGGCTCAGGATCACAAAAGGGGAGACATGATAGGGAGTTATTTTGGTATGCGAGGTATCACAGCCTAAAAATATGGGCAATCGATGGAGTAGGGAGGAAAGGAGAATACGGAAGAAGGATGGAAGGGAGCTGTTCTTTATATTAGTAATGTCAGAGGTTGACCTAGAGAAATTACACTGGAGATAATGATTGAGGCACTATGATGTAGTTTTTCTCTGTATGTGGCCTGTAATGAAAGTTTTTTGAAGAATAAAATAAGCAGAAGGGAAACAAGAGTGTCAAAAAGAGGAACAAGAGTTAAATTGGTAGGTGTCTTCTATCAATTGCAATAAGGTGAGAGGGGTACATTTGTTGATAAGGCTAAGGAGGATTTTGGTGGTGAGACGGGGCCTCATTGTTATGATCAAGGATTGCTAAGGGGACTCAACATGCCAGGTAGGGTTATGCATTTAAGAGAATGGTTGGGAGATAACATGGTCATTGTAATGTTGGTCTCAGAGTTCAGGTTGAATAGGTTGGTAGTTGTGGACTTATAACTCGTCAAGATGGATAAAGTTGGGATTGTTAGTAGAAACATAGTCTTGATTTATAACTTCGTATCTACTTAAGAAATGGAAAGAAGAGGGTCATCCTTGAGGAATTATTCTTTCTAGATAGGGCCAAGGCGCAGGCTACGCTGTCTGATTTTGAAAATGAATAAAGGCTCAAATTAATGCTTACAGATCTTCACAATTGCCAAAGGGTTTTTATTCTTTCTAAGTCGAAAAGGCAACATGGAAAAACTAATTGCCATTACTTGATGGTGTGTCTATATTCAGTTCACTTTATTCTTAGGTACTGGTTCGCAGGTTAACTACTCTTATTTTCAACATAGACATCGAAACGACTGCACAATGTTGTATAATATCATTTGATGGCATGAGTTAATGAGCCGTAGCATGATCAAGTGCAGACCTAAATATTACTCTACTTTTGCAGAGGCTACGGTTACTTGGGATGAAGCTTATTGTAAAACAGAAGTTTCTGACAGGGATTTTATGTGAATGATCAATGAGAAGGATGCAAAGTTCATACTTCATGATTATCAACTATTTATGATGGCTATTCATGTATAGGATACTGTTTTATGAAATTCGGCTGTCATAAAGTCGGTTATTGTTTTCTAAGGGAGTTGGGGTTGGCGTAAAAAGTAAAAGTAGCTTTCATTTTTGAGGAGATGCTTATAAAATATTTAACTTTTCAATGCATGTTGCAAACTATGCAAGTTTTACTTCAAAGAATGCATTATAAAACATAGCACCTCTCTCAAGTTAAGTGTTGCAACTGTTAAGACTTGTCTTGATTATCAAGTATTATTTTATGTTGTTTCCATTATGGCCTACTTTAGTCAAATATTCCAAGGGCACATATATGCTGATATTCGTGCCAATTTTGTATTTTTGCATTTAATATATTCTAACTAACTTCTTTATGCAAATATATACATATGAATGTTGAAACACACTCAGAACTTCAAATCAATGAATATGTTGATTCTTTGAATCGTTGAAATAATGAAAAACATCAACAAGTCCTTAGTGTATTAATGTCCATACTCCATAGTGGTATAGTCCATGCTTCATAGTTGATTCTTCATACAATCATCATACATATAGCACCCTGAAAACTATTGCAATAAGAGAGGATAAGCTTTCAGATGATTCTTAAAAATCTACAATATTTTCTTGAATCAAAAAATTTGCAAAAAAAATTAATTTGGGTGTTTTAAGGGTTTAAGGTTGAGTTTTTACACTTTGGCGGGTCTTAGAATACGTCCAAAACACCTTTCTGCGCTTTTCAATGGGTCAAAAGGACCCAAAATGGCCTCATTGGCTATTTTTTCGGCCAAAAAATGTCCAGATCATGGTCACCTGTCGAACCCGCTTGGGCAGGTGCCTAGAGATACTCACCTAAGTCTAGGCGAGGAGACCTAGGCTTCCTTTGGTGCCTTGGTGCTGCAGGCCATTTGTTTAAACTATGGATTCTGGATATATATGTATATATATATATATATATATATATATATATATATATATATATATATATATATATATATATATATATATATTGCCAGCATTACATGACTTGCCTCAGTACACTTGGACTTGGGCGAGTTTCTTGGACTCGCCCTATGGGCGAGGCCAAGTAGGGGTGAGTTCCATGGCAACTCATCCCACCCCTTATAAATCATCATCCAAGGCCTATCCCAACCATTTGGGGTCATCCTGTTCTGCCATTTTGTTCTATCAAGGGCCATACCCTTAGTTAGACCATAAGACACCATATCTCTTCTTACTACTTTCATCGATATCTTTTTGGGCTTCCTCTTTCCATTTTAGAGCCTTCCACTTGAACCAAATCACCCCTCCTAATAAGTGTTGTTCTACGTTGACACTGCACATGGCTAGACCACCTAAGTCTATTTTCCCTCATCTTATCGCCTATTGTAGCTACCCCTTGGATGTATTCATTCGAATTATATCCCTTTCTACCTCGCCACTCATCCATCTCAACATTCTTATTTGAGCTACACTGATTCTATGGATATGTTATTTTTTGACCGCCCAACATTCCATCTTATAAATCATGCTGGTCTTACTGCTGCCTTATAGACCCACCCTTATAAATGATCAACATCATCCGAGCCTTGTCTCAACTATTTAGGGTTAGCTACACAAATCTTGTTTGGCCGTTCCACTCTATTAGGAGCCATACCTTCAATCAGACTATAGGTCACCATATGTCTTCTTACTAAGTCCATTTATGTCCTTTTGGGCCTTCCCCTTGCCCTTTAGAGCATTCCACTGGAACCAAATTACCCTTCCGAACCGGTGCTGTTCTAGGTCGACATTGCACATGACATAGACCACCTAATTCTACTTTCCCTCATCTTATTGCCTTTTGGAACCCCACCCTTATATATATAGTAAAAAATATGAAAAAATGAAAAATATGGAAAAACTTGAAAAAAACCACTATATTTGTTAGAAATAAGTTCTTAGATGATTTTGGTAGTTTGAAAGATGATTTGAGAAGTCCCATATTTTTCCTTTTTGTCCTAAATTTATTTGAAATATTCAAAATCTAAATCAAAATTTTCAGTAGTCTTATATTTTATAGTCTTCTAATGCTTTCCATTACCTATTTCATATTTATAATTTTTAACTATTTTTGAAAATTTTTAACCATTTTTTGACATTTTTTGGTTGTACATGGCTCGACCGAGTTACTCGGATCGGCCAAGGCTGTGTATCTTGGGCGAGACAAGTTATTGAGCCTTGTTCTAAGTTTTACTATATATACAACTGATCTACTGCATTCTGTTTGCTTTTTTTGGGGCATATGTTGCATTTCTTTTGTCTTTTTAAGATGGGACTTCAGAAGCCCTAGCAATGAGCTGATTATTTATTTATATAGTGCTGCCTGATAAGAGGTTTTATGGGGCTTTAGTTTATAGACTAACTGAGCTAGTGCTGCCCTTGGCTTCATTGGAGCTATCCATTGTTCTTTACATAATTCTATTTGTATGCAAACTGCAAGACTTGCTATTTATTTGTGGAAAAGGTCATGTGACAAGTAAAATGTTTTCTTGGTGGCCAATCATTTAATGAGTTTCATCATGAAATGTGACTGGGTGAAATTATTATGGATCCCATCTTAGTGTTTATATGATTCTCCCTGTACTACCATGATTTGTTCAGCATGCATAACCTTGTGATTGCCTTGGTTCAAAGGATTTTATCTCAAGCAAAGGCACTATTTACTTTTTTAGGTTACATAACTGTCTCGAGGTGTGTGCATTTGGAGACATGTGCATTATGTGACCATGTCAATTTGTATGTTTGAAATCTAGTTGGGTGGGTGGTTCGAGACCCCAAATTTTTTTGTAAATTCGTGAAAAATGGAAAACTCAGAAAAATTGAAAAAAATCATAAAAAAACCTATAAATTATGTACAAACATATCAAATAAAAAAGAGGTTTTAAGTAAATCTATTCTAGGAATTTAAATTGAATAAATGAAATTTACCCAAAACTTCGAGGCTGATCCTCCAATATTTGCACTTGGCATGTATCGATGCCTCCAATCTTTATCTAAGCTTTCCCTAAACAGCTGAAAACAATGCCAACAAACCTCTCACCCCCCCCAAACACCGAACCCAAAAAGAAAAAAAAAGAAAACACAGATTTGGGATTCAAGTTTGGATCCAGTTGATCCGAGCTCTTAAAATTTTCTGGTGAATAGTAAATCCAAAATTAAAAACTTACAAGTCGGAGATATTTTTCTTTTTCATTAGAAACCTGCCTATGATGGGATGTAGAACCTAAAATAGGCTTGGGGAACGGATTTCCATCGAAGAGTGACCAGTACTTGTGAAGAAATCATAATTTTTTGAAACCGGGCAAAACCTAGGTTGAATTTTTGATCTCTCTAATCCATGGAAAATCTGAACCATCTAATTGATAGATCTTGCAACAACAAAGGCTCAAATGGGAATGTTTATAATTATAAAATGAAGAAGCTTTATAAACCCTGAATAAGGGGGGCTTAAGAGCTCGACACTTAGCCGAGACCTGGTTACTCAGTGAGTCGGAATTGACTCGCCTGACTTGGCGAATGCTGATCTTCATCACCATCATCATCATTATCATCATCATCATCATCAACAACAACAACAACAACAAAAACAACAACAACATCATCATCACAACAACAACAATGACGATGACGACGATGATGATGGTGATGATGATGATGATGATGATGCTGATGATGCTGATGATTATTAGTATTATTATTACTATTGCTACAACTGTGATTGTTATTTTATTGTGAGCAGGATTGTATAATGCGTGTTGTGGAATATATGAAAAATATGAGCATGTAATATATTTTACATAAGTAAGAATACATATGCATTTACATGTGTCTGCATGTATATGTACTTAAAGTGTACTACTATCTTCCCCATGTCTTTGTCGTACCCATGGCAACATTGAAGCCTAGAGTTGCGAGTAGTTATCCTGTGGGCCCTAGTGTTTGACAATTTAGGGGCTTTAATAACAAGACCTCCTGAGTAGTTTGGTCGGTATTATACATGATTCATTAACCTGATACCAGGAGTTGGGAACAGTAATCAACAATGATGGTAGATCCTTCATTAACCTGATACCAGGAGTTGGAGGCATCATTTGAGACTGAACAGCAATGACCACAATGAATTTCTCTGGCCCTGCGGTCTTATGTAACTCTATTGTGGCAGAGTTGGTACTTTTGACTGGCTTAAGGGAATTTAACATCTTTTTCCTTTTCTCCATTAATACTGGGCTCCCATGACATTTTTAGATGGGCCAGTCAGGGGAAGATTCTCCCATGGAAGCTAGTGGACTTATTGGAAGAAATCCACTTGGCTAACTTCAGAGAGGTAAGAGGTTTCATTTGAGCATATTGCCTTGGAGGCCAGTAGTGAAAAAAGTGGTGCACTTGGGTTCAATCTTCAAGGAGCTCACATTAGCTTAGAGGATGAGATCTGTACCTTCTTTGGTGTAGTTAGGTTGCACTTCAACTCCTTTCTGTCTTCTAGCCTTTTCTCTCTCTCAGATCCATTTCTACATATTTGTTTCTGTCCTCTGCAATGTCAGTATGAGTTGAGACATTTGTATTTTCAGTAATGGATTTTAGTTGATTACATTAGAGATTTACCTGGCATGACAATGGCATACCCATGTTTTATGACCTTAAATACCGCAGAAACCTTTTTTACTGTAACATGAGTTTTATTACCTTGCAATTCCTGAAAACTATAGGGTTGAGTCTGATTCCCTTGCTTTACCTCAACAATTACAAGGAGCGCTGTCCTTTTCCTTTTTTTTTTTACTTTTATTTTAAACCTTACTTAATTATGTCGAGTGGCCATTGCAGTTAGCTGGCCACTAGTTATTTGATTTGTTGACTCAGAAAAGACTGTACTTGACTCTGACCCTTATCTAGTTTTGACATCTTCTCAGGTTTGGTCCTGGTTGATTAGGACCAAGTTGAATGGCTGGTCCTGTCTTGTTTCAAAAAATTTGCTTATTGAAGACCTTGCAACTGTAAAGGAAGATAAAGAGAGGAGATATAAAATCTTAAAGTTCTATTATGACAATGTATATTTGATTATAAATTCCGCTAATAATATGTGAATAATATAATATGACATGGCTTTTTTTTTGAAATAATTATAGGACATATTGTTGCATTTGCTTGTCACCCAATGGTGTGGCACCTGGTTTGCATGAGGGAGGTCAAGGGTTTGAAACCTTGAAGTTTGTTCCTCATTCATGCTAATCTATGGGAGATATGGTATGGTCTATTACCAGTATTAAGATGGTAATTTTTGGGAACATGCTTTGTTTCAATGTAATGCGATTTGTGAGAATACTATGCTTATTGAACATCGTGTACTTTCTCAGCTAAATGTATCAAACTGACCATGGAGTTGTTCTATACAACGTCTTAGTAAGAAATTTCCTGCTTACTTATGTATTGCTTGGCCTCATATGGTAAATATCTCATATTTACTTGAGAATTATGCCCCATCTTGAGGTGTGGCTTGAGGATTGGAGGCATGACCCGTGAGAGATGTTTATAGCATTGAAACTGTAACCTGGGGAAGATGCTCTGTGGTGAAGATCTGCTGTTGTGACGTTTTAGAGATCAACTGTTATGTATGAACTCCAATGCCCTCATTGGTATTGTTGGCTTTTTATTTTATCCTCAATCGTTGTATGACTTTCAATGATGAACTAGTAAGTTGAAGCTTCATACACTGACATAAAATTGTAATAGATCTCTCTCTGGCATGTGATGGAGAGAAACATTATCTCTTGGTATTTATTCTCGAACCTCTGACTATGAAATAGGCTGATCTTATGTATTACATAACCGTTGACAGGTTGACACAACCCATGCTGCAATAGATCCTCATAACCCGTCATGTGGATACTACTGAGATCCTCTTGCTACCGGCTGCAAATCAATATTTCTTTACACGTGTTTTCCTTTTGTTGTTTGAAAGCATTAACAGTTGGAGGACATCATGGTCACTACAGCCCTTGAATTTTTGATGCAATCTAGGGTGATGGATTTATATTTGCTGCCTTATCCATGCAATCTCATTGAAATCCGAACAACTAAATTTGAAATAGCTAGCCCATTTGATTTTCTAGAAACCTGCGGAAGGCCCTCCTTTTAGGGGCTGTTCAGGTACCTAATATATTGCCTGTGAAATATATTACTGGCAGCGTACATTACTGGTGTGATACATTACCTGGAAATGAATTGTTGCTGTTGGGGTAGCATCCACATATAACCTAGGAAACACATTGCTACTGTTTGGCTACGTCCAGAAGAAATCTGGGAAATGCATTATCCTAATTTTGGAAATATTGCATGAATTTTAGTATTTTACCCACACTATTTTACCCTCATTTAGAATTTTGGAAATATTGCATGAATTTTAGTATTTTACCCTCATTTAGAATTTTGGAAATATTGCATGAATTTTAGTATGTTACCCTCATTTTGGATAAAATATCAATTGAAAACTAAAACTACCAAAACCATCCTCAATTCATGTTATGATATTAAAAAAATCTGCCAAGACAGACCATTTTTTCATGTTCTGTGGCAAAACTAATCAACACATATTTAAGGCCAATAAGCTCATAACAACAAAAGGAAGCAATGAAAAACACCCTATGAAACAGCAGTCCATCCTACAATGTTCAAACCCCTGTAATTCATATATGCAAGTGCCATTGTCAAAAGCACAGTAATAGCTCTCGGAAAACTTTCACCAAGAGCTGGAACTTGGTATAAAGCATTGTCAATGACCCTGGTAGCCATTTCATCCATCCTCATTGAAACCCTCAAAATGGGTCCAAGGCGATGAAAGCCAAACAACATAACCTCCAATTTCAGGAAACATGGTGCCCATTTCAGCTGTGAATATGTGATCAAAGCTTCTGGGATGTTCCATATAACAGGAAAGACCAGGAAACCAAGAAGGGCTATACTATCTTCTACCCCAAATGGGCAACCGCTTACCTCATAATATATGAGGAAATTAGAGGTAGAATTGAGACTTCCCCTACTAGTCTAGTCTAGGCTCATCTCCATTAAATTCCTGATAATCTGAAGTAGTAATCCCCCCATTGGAAGAAAGTTTTGGTTTTTGGAACACTTAACAGCCTCTGTTTTAACACATCTATATACCAAAGTAGCTTTAAAGAGTTCAGTTCAGTATCATAATACAATATTTATGAATTATCTTGTTATCATCATCCACCATTAAACTTTTAGAACAAAAATTGAAAAAGGACCAAGAAGAAGAAATGAAATGAAACATTGATAAACAATTTTAACAGAAAAATGGCATATTGACTCTGCTCCCAATAATAACATAACTAAGAAACAAGTATAAAAATTCAAACCCAAGTGGGAATTACTGTTAGCTTGGTAACAGTTTATCATTTTTCTTCCTGATATAACCTGGAAGAAGTAAAGGGACAAGAAATTTAGAGAGCTAGGGCACTTCTAGTTTAGAGAGAGAAAGTTAGGGTACTTCTGGTTTAGACTTTAGAGAGAGAAAGCTAGGGCACTGTTGCAACTTTGGGCAATTTATGGTTGCCCTATTGAGAGGTGACAGAGCCTTAATTGACGGGTTGTGGATAAGTACCTTTTTCTTGGTTAGATTGTTTGCTCAGAGTGATTACTTTGAGACAAAAACTATATCAAATATGGTTTAACTACTGTTTTTGGGAAAAGTTTGTGTGCTAATAGGTGGTAAAAGCAGAGAGGAAAAGGTGACCTTGAAAGAGACTATGCTTCATAAAAGTTAATCTCACTCTGCAAAAGCTGCTCGTAAATCTGTTAGGGTTTCTTCTGCAAGGGTTTTCGGGGAGCTGCGAGGTGAGAGAGGAGAGGGAAACATGCATATGAGAGAGGGAGAGGGTTTTTAAGCGGGCCTCAAATCAATGAGGTCGATTTGATAATTTAGGTGGGTCTGCGGGGCTTTAGATTATCCATCATGCTACGTAATGGATTTCTTAGCCTTTGAGGGTGAAATCCATTGCTTGATTTTTGGGGATAATTGTAGGAATCAAATTTCCATTTCCTGCCTACTATATGCATACCCAAACGTAGGAAATGGCGAATTTCGCTGTAATCCATTACCCTGCAACAGTAATATGGGTATCTAAACGGCCCCTTAGTGAAATTTGAGTGGTAATCTAGCAATGCAACAACCATGTGTGCAACTTACTATTGGTTGCTCTCTCATTCATATTTTTTCATCTGGTTGTACAAACACGGTTTTTTTTTCTTTGTTTGAGATTTTGGTTAATTTCATCATCTTATTGTGAATTTGGAACTCTAGCAGGTTTATTTTGGTGGGTTTACTAAAATTATACTCAGAAACCCTGGTTCTGCAGCCCCTATGACCTAAACTCTGTACTGAGAGTCTGAACTCTATATTATCTAGTTCATTTTTTACTCGGAAAGTCTTCTGATGATTCTTAAGCACAACATGTTCATGCAGCACTTGTTCAAGCAAAGGGGATTTGGAGTACCTAGGGCCTTGAACTCTTGTATATCGCAATTTGACATAGTCTGAATAGAAGGCGATATGTGAATCAAATGTGCACCTTAGGTCTATTCGATATGTGAATCATTGTGCACCTTAGCTCCTTAGCTTCTGGTGGTTGTTCCACATTGCAAGTTTGTGATTACGGCGGCTGTACATCTAGTTTATACCCCTCAATTGTGTTACTTACTGACTGGGATATATTACGAGAATAAAAGGGTGGGGGAAGTCAATGAGAACAAAACCTTCTAAGCAATTTTGCAAAATGTCATTCTATCTGCATTAAGAATTTGTATTGCTAAATTATTACAAGATGCTGATTCCGTCTCCGTACTGGCAATCATCGTTCTTTTCCAACAATTGTACTTGTTGCCTTTGTGCATTTTTTGAGTTATATGATTTGTAACTGGATGCAAGGTTACTTATCTGTTAAAGTAGATGTCTGTATTTTAATGTTTTCTCTACTGCTGCTAAAATTGTGTGAAATATAGCTAGGCACAATAGAGGATGCTGACCCTGGTCTACTTTTTATATAATGCAGGGTGGATATGGCAATCTCAGTGTTATGGGAACTCTTTGTCCTCACTTTCCTGGTCTTCTCGGCAATTTCTCTTTATTTCAGGTACATGAGGCTTGCCTTTTGCCTCATCTGCATTGCTACCCTCGTGCTTATATGTTTGAAAATTACGAGGCATGTGAAGTTAGCCAGGAAACGGAAGCGGAGAATGCTTCTGCCTCTTTCCATGTAAATGCTTTGGAATTGGGCCCTCTGAAGTTGGGCATTCCCCACAACGCTAAAGAGGGACAGTGTTTATAGTGGATAACCCTTTCTTAATCACAATTTATGCAAATTGTTATAATTTTTATGTTGGATGAGTTTTCTGTAGCATATGTGTTTTCATTCTGAAATTGTTAAGTTGCGATTCTTGGTTGTCCTTGAAGTCGATGATCTTATTTTGGGCATGTATACTGATCCTGCAGGAGCAATTCCTTGGGCAAAAGATCTACTTAGAACTTCCTTTAAATTTCACTTTAGGTTGACCAGATAAGGTATTGTTCCTCTGAAAATGAAAATGAAAATGAACATATATATAAATGAAGATTATCTCATAAATTTTCACAAACTGCATCAATAGGAATCCATGGTTGAGGGAGGTTTGGGTGCCACTGTGGCCTACCCATGAACCGTGAATAGAAACTTGAAATTCACTAAAACTTGAACCCACTAAAACGTTCCAAATTCGTCCTTCGAAAACCCTAATCCTTGAAAGTGGCTTCTCTTTGAAAATCTAATCAATGAAAATGGCTGCTCCACATGATGTATTCCTTCTATTTCCTTCAGCCCCATTATTCATCATTGGCCATTAATGATTCTCTCCCCCTGCTTTTCTTCCTTCCGATCTTAGATTTGGCCTCTTCTCTGATCAGTGGAAGTTGAGCTGATCCTTGCAATTTTAACAATATCCTTTTGTTGAGGAACTCTGAATCTTTCATGCTTAGTCTCATATGGTTTTGTGGACCTCTCTCCCTTTTTGTGGTCCGCTATTTGTCCTTTCTGGTTCTCTCAGTTAGGTTTGGTGACAACCAAAATTCTTACACCTATGTTTTCTTGAAAGAACTAGGGTATTATGGTCTTTGGGTGAAGAAAAATTAGATTTAATGGGAAGCAAGAAACCCTAGTAATCTCTATAGTAGAGAGTCAATAAAGATATAATACATTTGCTTTTAAGAGTCGACCCTTTGGAGTCGTGAATCTCAAAGTAGGAGATTGTTTCACAGAGGGATTGTTTTTGGGGGACAGAGAGAGAGAGATGTCTCCAAGAGAGGCAGTATTCTTTTGGATTGTTTAAACTGCCACTTTACGGAGTAATTTTTTTAGTTTGCTCTCAAGGTTCTCTTTTCGGTAGCAGTGTAGCACGAGGAAGACGAGGTTAATCGGAAAAGTTTTTTGGTTGGGAGAGCGTGTCTAGAAGTATGTAATGCTTTTGCTAATATTCAGATATATCACATGTAACTTAAAATTGTAATCTTCATCGAGATAATAGATTTTTTCTTGCTGAGGCAGTGGATGTAGCCTTACGGTGTGTACCATATAAATTATTGTATTATTGGCATGCTTTTAGTTTTGCAATTTGCTTAATTCTTACACTGCATTTGTTGTTATATTGGGTGGGATCCAAGTGATTGGGATTCTTAGTTTGCCAAATGAGGGGTTCTCGAGGTTCTACACTCTCTGGTTTGATGGTCTAGCTAGTTGTGGGCTGTGCGGTCGATATGTTTATGCGTAACAGATAGACTTCTGAGCCCTTGATGCAAATGAAGGAAAAGATAGACTTCTGAGCCCTTGATGCAAATGAAGGAAAAGAAAAAGAAAAAAGAAGACAGTTAGACCTACTTTGTTTTTGGAAAATATTTCCATATATCTTATTTTTAGATTTCATTTCTTGATAAACTTAAGGTTTCAAAAAATATCTTTTAACCTTCTGACCGTTTTAAACTTATTTTGTAACTTAAACAAATGTGAGAAAGACGTGCTATTTCTAAACCCAATCTTTTATCTCTCTTCACTTATATACTCCAAACTTTTCTCTTTTCCTGCATCTCACTCTCTCTTCTCTGTTTTTTCAAGTACCTCTCTCCTCTTGGTAACTTTTCACATCCATGAAGCTCTTCTCTCCCTAGAAGTTTGGGAGGATGGCTCTTAAAAAATGTACGTCTTTTTAGATTTGTTTGGTCTAAAAAACAGGTTTAAATTAATTTAGGTGATTAGAAGAAATAAAATTTACAAATTTTATGCCTCAAAATATCTTTTAAAACTTTGGGTCTATTGTGAAATGAAACCTAAAAATAAAAAATATGAAGATATATATATATTTTTATTTGTGGGTTGACCCTCTATCTACAAATGAACATTTATTCAACAGTGGCGTTCACGCATGCCATAACAATGGTTTATTAGTGTTCAATTTTCACATACGAACTCGGCAATGAACCTAAACCATGGTTCGAGTAAGCATCCAAACATACTGTAAAACTATTAAAAAAAATGGATTTTGAATTCCTAAAATCCTGGATCTGGACTTTGTTCAATCGATTTTGTTTATGCACTTATTGAGTGCGTTTGGATCTATTTAAAAGTTAGTCCCAAGGTTACATCTCCAAATATAAAGTTCTATAAATATTCCTAGGGTTCTACCGGGAGGAGCAAATGTACATAAGTGTATTGAGATTTCAAAACACTTTCAAACAAAAGGAATTTTATTTTGAAATAACTACCTGGTATTTTTTCAAACCAAAGATACTAACATGTGCATCCTCACACACCTATGCCGAGGTTTTATATTTCTTGAGTGTGAGCATTGCCAAGCCATTATCATGATTTAGGTTTCTATGTGCACCATGATTTGGTCTAGGGTCCCTATTTGAGTTTTAGCTAGCAAATTACTTCTTAATCGTTCCACAGTACTGTGTAAACTAGTGTTTTGAAACATGACTCGGCCAAGGTACTCAGACCTTGGCCAAAGCTTGCCCGAGTCTAGCTCGAGTTAAAAACTAACAATAATGATAAAATATATATTTATAATATAGCCTTTACATCTTTGATAAAAGGCATGCTGGTTATGTATTCCTATATTGGGCCCCTCTTTTTAGAGGTCTTTCTTTTAGGAACTCCCATCCTTTCGAAAAAAAAAAAAAAAAGACGGTCTCCTGGGTGTAAAATAAAAGTTTGCTGGTGGGGTTTAAAATACAATGCTAGGACATGTGCGTAGGCCTACCCAAGCGACATTCAAGTGTTTATGACCCAAATTTCACGTATTAATAAAAATAAATTTAAAAACATGATGTACAACCTACTTGCTCAAAACACACAAATCTCATGTATTAATAAAAATAAATTTAGAAACATGGTGTACAACCTACTTGCCCAAAACGCTGAGTAACTCGGTTGAGTCCGAGTGGCCTCGGCCAAGTCTCAGAATACTGGAGTCTACCGATGATGAGAGGAGGAAGAGAAAAACAAAAACAACAAAAAGCAGGCCAGTCACTTAGTTTCACAATATGATTGCTTGATTGCTATAATTTACAAAATTTTGATGAATGCATCACACTCACTCTGCAGTATAGATGGATTCAAAGTCTTGGCTCAGTGGTAAGGTCTAGACAAGGACCAGAAACTACTACATCCAAGATTCGAATCGAAGAATACCCACCCAAAGCAAAAAAAAAAAGAAGGAAAAAAACAACCACCTTCCATTTAATAAAACAAAGCTCCAACCATAATGCATTGTTTCGGAAGAATCACTCAGGCTTGAAGAACCGTAGCTTCAGACCAGAGTCAATGGTACTCCAAAGTCCTCCAATCACAACCAAAGTGCTCATGATTATGCCCAGGCAACCCAAACCCATGTTGATATTCCAATTTGCACTATATTTCTCAGGCTTCTTGATGAAGATCCACATGAAACAGGGGTAAGCCAATGTTATTGGTAAAGAGACCCCTCCTAGAAGCCCTGCAAGGCTTGACAAGAAGGGGAAGGCCACCCCAATGAAGAAGGCTATAAACCCAAAGAATGCTCGGAACCCTGAGCGCAGCCAACGAGGGCATGGGCGGTTGCTCTTCTTTGTTATGTCGTGCTCAAAGTCATCGAAGACAGGCATTGCATAGATTTGGAAGGAGCTTAGGCAGTTTATCACCACTAGCAAGCTTGTCAGCCCCAGCAAGCCCCTTGGAATGTCTTTCATATGGAAGCCATACAGAGCGCTGACCATCCCCCCGGCGGGTATCTACACAAATTTTCAGAAGTGGAGGTTATGTGAATGTACATAAGCTTCAAAGACATACATCAATTTAGTAGCTTTTATATTGCGAATTACAGGCTCCTTTTAACCACTTTTGGACGGAATCAGATGAGTATGCAGATGCCATGGATAGGAAGGTGCTACACAATCTTGACCTTCCATTGTTGAGAAAGGGAGCTGGACATCGCGATTTTGTAGCATTGTGCATAAGATGCGTATGATATACTTCCATGTGCAATTGTATGGTATGCTACATGTAAGCTCCTCCATCTTTTGCTGTGACGAATGGTGGAGACCAATTGTTCCTACCCTTAAGCATGGTGAAGGAATGATTCATGTCTAGCTTCCATCATCTAGGCACAGTGCAGTCATACAACTAGTATACAAACAATGTACATGTATTATGATAGGCTATTCCCTTTCCCTTTTACACCTCTTTTTTTTTTTTTTTATTATTTATTTATCTTGTCGTTGCCTTATTATGATTGGACAATTTTGGGGACGCTTATTATGACCTGATCCCTGTTTTCTAAAATATTATGCTCAGGTCCAACCGCCTAGCCCACCCATTTTTGTATTTGAATAGTAGCCAACGTCATAATGGAGTATTTTGGTAGTAGCCAATCTCTATTTCAAACTCTATGCAAAAGAAATTACAACATTCTGGTTTTTTTTTTTTTTTTTCATTTTATTGGAAACTAGAAAGAAAATAAGCAACCCAATTATGGAAAATACCAGAGCTTAAATACTACAGTTGTATACTTTGTCATGAGAGAACAAAATGTACAATGAATTTTTTTATACCAGGAATGATGTATATAAATTGAAGGTATGACACTTGATAGAGCAAAATGGTATAATAAGATTCATATAGCCATCTCGTGATGATGATGTGGAGGAATGATGTACATTTAAAAGAAGTTATGAAATCTTAATTTATTAAAGAAAAAGCCTTGAAATGGTGGAATACATTTTTAAAGACTATATAAGGGCATCTTGCCCTTGCACTTTATAATTTAGCTATCTTTTCTTCTTCCAGAGGAAATATATATTCCAAATATTGGATGTTGTGTACATTTTGTAGGTGCCCAAAGCTAAGATTCTTCAGTCCTGGGAAGTTTTAAAAAGTTAAGGCTGCAAATACTTTGTGAATTGGAGAATGTCGATGTAGAAAGACTGTGCTCTATAAAAGTATGCCTTTTATTTTATTCTTATTTTTATTTTTTATTGAGTTATACTATTCTCCTACAAGAGCATACTCATCGGGGTGAAATAGCTAGTTAGAAGGATTGTTCGATATAAAATTACGGGATCCACTTAGGAATCACCGAATGACCTCTTTTTTCTTTTTTTTTAACAAAAAAAAAAAAAAAAAACGACATTTAGGTTCTTAAAATTATCCAACAATTAGATTTTCTTGGTTCAATCCAAGGACATATATATATATATATATATATATACATTTAGGTTCTTAAAATTATCCAACAATTAGATTTTCTTGGTTCAATCCAAGGACATATATATATATATATATATATACTAATCCTGCACATGTAGATATGCGGGGTTTGGCAATAAATGTATTTTTTAAATATAATTTGATCCTAATGTTTAGAGAATATATAATCTTCAACATGGGGTCGTGAACTTTGAAAACTAGAAATAATAGTTATATTAAAAAAATAGAAAATATATATTGAGATTATTTATCTTTAATACAAGATGGTCACAATAAATCTTGACTATTGAATGTGTACTTGAGTGGTTGCATTTATTTCATTGACCAAGTTCAAAGTTCAAAAGAATTTCTCTCGAACTTTATAACACACCCAAGCTATAAGATTTCACAAAAGATGATTGTAAGTAATTGTGAAATCCTTATTCCATAGGTAAATGGTCTCATTATATACAATCTATACAATCCCTTAAGAAAATATTTGGACCGTTAGTTACAATTATTTTTAGATAAATGCTTTATACCTCTGGGCTGCATATTATACAAATACGGTCAAGCCCGGATGAAACAAATGTTCTTGTATTTTTCCCTTTTTCTTGTTCGAGTGATTAAGTGTACAGTGTACTCTTGCTGGAGTAAATTAGAGGTGCTAGGAAGTAAAATGTGAGTGGAGAGAGATGACTTACCAAGTGGCCATAGGACCAAAAACCCCCTATTGCAAGAGGGAACAAGCAGGCAGCTACGAGCACGTACCCCACTTTAACTCCTCTCCACATTGGCACGTGAGCTGGGTGCTTCAGTGTGGACGGCATCGTTGCCTGCAATCAATAGATAAAAAGAAATAAAAAAATAGTTCGAGTTTCATCTGACTCACCCAAAATAAGTTTCATCTGGAACATCTAGACCGTCCACCTCGTCAATATTATAGTTTTGTTAATCTATAATTTGCTTTGGTGGGAAAAGTTGGTAAAGTTGCTGTGATAGCATTGTAGTATTCATAAAATATTAAAAAAAGACCCGGTTTCTATAAGGCCGCATATGAAAAAATGAGGGCCTCTTAATAAATCCATTTTTGAGATGGATTTTAATATTTAATATTTAAGGACATGCCATCTCTAATATGAAGATCATGAATATGAAAAAAATAAATAAATTAAAAAATTAAAAATAATAATTCTAGTAAAAAAATATTTGAACCGTAAATTTCCATTATTTTTAGATGGAACACTTACTTGCATCCATCTTCAAAAGATGGATGCTAAGCATTATAGCACTCTTGAACAATACAACTTATTTCCTAATATTTTAATTGCTAAGCCGGGATGCTATAAATTTAATTTCAAGCCGAAAGTTTTATACTCCTGTGAAAGCAACATATACAATTTTGAAAAATATCACAAATAGATACATAGTAGATGCACTCTTGCTAAAAAAAAAAATTTAAAATTTGGATTTTGAAGAACTCCTCCATTTGAAAACACCTTTTTCATAGACCAACCTTAATAAAAAGAAATACAGTTTGCTCCTGCAGGAACATAGTAGAAGTGCTCTTGTTTTAAACACGAAAACTATCAAGCATGCCCCAAACGTCAAATGCGCGAGTGTCGACAAATAAAATCCTCAATACTCTCGAGAATTGCTAGAAGGCGTATGCCGAAAATGAATATCATCTCTACCATCCAACCGCCATTCGAAGGTGGATGTTTACCCTTCTATCAAACCCCTATAGTCCAATACTTGTTAGATGGGGGATAATCCCTGAAGCTGCCTACTTTATATAACATATCTCTCTTATCGAGGCTTAAAACAGGTTAAAGGAAAATTTAAAGTCTTCACCCTTTTTAGACCAGACCAGACCAGATGCTCCCTAAGGGTCAAGTGATTAAATCCACGAGAGTATTGTCTACGCTATCAAAGGGAAGTAACATCTTTATTTTTTAAATGGAAAGTGATTTTGTAAGCGGGCATGATTCAATGGCATATCTAATAGCCGGCATGGATGGACACCTTGGAGTAAAACCCAATAATTTTTAATTAAGAACATCAAAATTTGGGAATGTAACCTCTTCAATCGAACAACCTCAACAAAAAGTATAAAATAAAACAATTCAAATGCACTGCAAATGAGCTGGAAGAAATATCACAAACAGAGACTGTTCGATATTTGAATGGTACCTATATAAGTCTTAAAGAGCTCATATTCTAATTTTTTTTTCTTTGAAAACAATCATCTAGTATTTTCTTATAGGTCAATCCAAAAAGTTCACATAAAAAACGATCCTCCTGCTTGCTCTTTAGCCCAAGGAAGTAAGTGCACAATATGAGAGAACACAATAGCACCAGTCGTACAAAAAGTCGAAACTCAAACCTCGAAAGTCTCTATTTCGAGGCTCACCGCATGCTGGTAAAAGAGCTTCTCATTTACGGACGGCAGGGAGTAAAAGCTAACAGGTTCATCCCCCAGTGTTATGTATTGCATGCGTTCTGACCCACCAAACCCACCCAAAAAGAAAAAGTCTTACTTTTTGGCTCTTTCTCAGTAACCAAAAGTAAATATACTGTTTATGTATCATGAAAGCAACCCATCCATTATCATGATCTTGCAGATTCAATTCTCCACAGATAGAAACTCTCAGGATTAAAAATTAACACAGAAAAAAACTTCAAAAAAAAATGGAAAAGAAGGAAGAAGATACTAACCTGAATCTCAAGAACCAGGTTGTGGCCTCTAAATGCAAAAGCAATGATACCCAAAGCGTTTAAAATGGAGAAAGCAGTGGCCGGATCCGATTTCCCCCTGATGGGATCATAGGACACACCTGGTGGTCGCGGCCGGACCACCGAGAGCACCCAAATGAGAGTGCAGTAGGCCACAGCAGTGATTGCCCCAACCAGTGAGACACCAGCAATGGAGTTGAGATTGGGCAATTGAGAGAGGACTACAGCCAAACATGTGAACACCAGATACCACTCCACTGCGGTCAGGGGATCAGAGTGACACGATGATCCGCACACGATCTCGAAGAAGAGTTTCATGCTACTGCCCCCGACAATTGTCAATGCCGTGCATGTGCCTGCCGATAGGTACATGATGGGGATCTTACAGAGCCATGCTCCCAATTTCTTCCCTGATCAAACGAGAAACACAAACTAGTGAATTAAGTAAAATTTTCCCCATTTTTTCCTTAAATGAGTTCGGATTGTTTTGAGAATAGGGTGCAGATAGGTTACCGAAAGCGGCTTTAGCGAGCTGGATGTAGCGGCTGTAGCGGGTACCGGGGACAGATTCGTGGAGGCGAGTGAGGATCCAGAGGGTGTAGAGCTGCCAGAAGTAGGCTATGGACAAACAGATGATCCCCCATGTCCTGTATCCAAATGCAACAAAACATGAAAATTGAATTTTTAGCTACCAAGCACTGAAATAAGACTAAACCCAAAAAAAAAAAAAAAGGAAGGGATTATGAAAGGGAGTGAATTTCAAGTCAATTTGTTTGGGAGAAGAAAGAATGGGATACTCCATGCTATATTTCAAATCAATATGTTCCATATTTTGAATCCCAAATTCCCCAAAAAGGGGAAGAATAGTCATTTCCAAAATGACTGCAATTCTAGGCATTATTTTGATATGTTGATTTTTTATTTTTTAAACTTGAACTGTACTCCAGCGATTTACTCGCCAAGGGCTGGCTGATTCGATTTATTGAACGCTTATTTTGATATATTTATCACTAAGAAGGCAACAGCCAGAGAGACCGTACCATCCAAGAAAGGTGAATGCAACAGGCAACACAAGAGCCTGAAACCCAATCCCAGCCGTCAGATTATGAAACGCAGCGTAGTAGGCATTCCCACTCCTCGACTCGGTGATGGGCAGCCAAGCATCCATCGGATCCAGCTTCGTGAGGTGTCCAACATCTTCCAAATACGACCGCATGTTCACAATTGCCCTCCTCATGGGGCTCGCAAACGGCGTCGAGAACCGTGTCCGTGGCGTGTTGCCTGTGGTCGTCGGTGTATGCAGGAGAGGCGATCGAGTGAGGGACGGAGAGTGGAGATTGGAGGGCGGAGCTGAAATCACGGGAGGAGGGCGTCGAGGGAGAGGGGGTAAAGGGGAGTGAGGGACAGGAGGCGTGACAGAGGCTGTTGATCTCGGAGTTACAGGGACAGAGACGACTTCACGTATCATCATGGTGGAGTGGGGGATCGGCGAGCGGAGGCCGCCAGGTGTTGGGGGTTCAGCCATGGAGCGAGGGGTGATGGGGACGTTCCATGGCGAGCGTGGGGCGGGAGTCGGCGGTGTCGTGGTGGTGGCTCCGGTAGTGGACCGTGGGGTAATGGGTGCCGAGACGTCCTCAAGCTCGGCCATCTCTCTCACTTTCCTCCTCTCCCCTTCAGTCTGTTCTCTTCTCCTTCTCTCACTATCCTTCTCTCTCTTCCCTTCTCTTCCGGTTCTCCCTCTCTGTAACTAAAACCAGTCCATATATGAGGGGGTGGGGAAGACGGAGGTGGGTAGTTGTTGACTGGGAGCCGCCAGATTATATGCCTATCACCCTCCAATCAGCGAATGGACGGTGATGGTGAGAGAGTGGGACCGCCACTGTAACTGATATATGTTTTTTAATAAAGAAAAGCTTGACGGTCTTGGAAGGTGGCTGAGGCCTCATTTTGTTGCTTTTTCAAAGGCCCCACTATCATTTACCCTACACAACTGGGGCAATAGAGTCTCAAGTTTGGCCTAGCCATGGCTCGAGCGTGGCGCACCCGTGGCTCGAGCGGGAGGGCGGGCGGCTCCCGCCCGACAAGGAGGTTTTGGCTTTGACGTCCGCCCTTGTCCGTTCCTCGAAATGTGGCAGGTGTGTCTATTATTGAATTTGGGTGGTGGGAGACATCATTGAATTTATAATATGAAAAGAGACAAATAGAAAGATAAAGTTGCTTTCTTTTGGCATATGCTCGTGCAAAATCATGATTTTTATGGGCTTGTAACCGAGGTAAAGGCGTGTGAGATTGGGTGAGAGTCCCATGGAAGAGAGAGAAAACATACTAAGTCTATGAGATAGACAGAGAGAAAGCATACTAAACTTTTGCGCAAGAAAGAGACGTTGAGCTCAAGAAGCTGGGAAGGTGTTCTCGAGATGCATCGAAGATGTGTATTTTGCCGTGTTCTTTTGGTCTCCTCACCACCCAAAGTTATCTAATTGGGTATCTATTGAGCGGAATTGACTGCGACCTCTTTGTATAAAAGATAAAGGATACGGTTTGTATGAAGCCTAGCCTTAAAATAATCAAAATAAAGTGTATTAAGTGTCGAGAAATATGGTTTCAATACTAAACACATTTGTGATAGCTTTAAAATATATTTTTGTCTTTAATTATAAAATTTAAAGCTTAAAAAATAATGTAGATCAAGCAGATATATGAAAACTTAAAAATCTTAAAAATTGACGGTTTGAAATTGTATTACAAGATGTACTATTTTCAAAACCCGAAATCTATTTTTGTCTCATTTCCATACACCTTGATGTCGAGATGATCAATTTGAAGATATTTGAACATCAAAACAACCTCTTCTACTTAAATTTTTGAGGTGGGCCCTAATTTGATTATTTAAAGCCTTGGCTCTGTATAAACGTTTTTCAAAATTAAATGATCTGATCCCTATTATTCTTCATCAATCTTCCCGGCTCAATACATTTCCCTTCAAATTCATAAACTGAGTCATCTCTACCCCTTTGTGGACTCCCAAACGTTTGGGGTTTTCATCCGTCACAATTTCTTCTCCTAAGAAGTATGGGTGGGAATGGGCGGGGTGGCCCCACTTTGAAAAACTAGAGCCTAAGCCACAAAATGTGGCTTGAGGAAAGGGCTATAAGGTAGGGCCATGCCGGATTGGGCCAGCCTGGTTTAGCCTGATCTGGCCTATTTGTCCTTCTATTTCTTTTATTTTTTATTAATTTTGTTTGGCTAGATTAAGCCCAGATAGGGCGGGCTTGGGCTCTTTTGGCCCATCCAACAACCTATAAGTTATATGTGACCCAACTTCTTAGCCCTTCGATTTGAATTGAATGGCTATGATTGTTCATACCATAATGTCACACCAAACACTATTTATTTTTCATTTTTTCTACAAAACCTTGTTTGATGAAATTTCGGGCATCCCATCACAAAATTAGTGCAAATCTGAAAAAAGTTTAAAAAATATTTTCTTTAAAAATAAATGACCAAAATTCCCCTAAAAATTTCAGGGGTATTTTGGTAATTTTTTATTAGCAGAAAATATTTTTTATTTTTATCTTTATTATGTGCACCCCTGTCAAAATCTATGCATGCCCCAAATTTTACTTCAAAATTATTTGCATAATAAAAATAAAAAATAAAAAACCTATGAGCCGTCTGATCAAGATCTAGTGGTTAGGAGCTAGCTTGTGACATTTTGACTCAAGCCATCTCAGCCATCTACTTAGATCTGACGGCTAAGACTAGGGGTCACATATGCTATATATATGTAGGTGGGGTCACATAGAAAGCTCCATCCTATAAGACCCAAATCTCTAGCAATGTGACCAATGTTCCGGGCAATTACATTTTATAAAATACTTCTTCTTTGATACAAGAAGGTCACGATCGTTATTAAAAAGAAAACAAAAAAAGTTACCTTCATTCTTAGTTGCCGATCTGGATGATAGGGGTTTACTTACCTTGCATAAAGTTTGAGAAAGATTTTCTAGTATTTTGAGGGCGAATAATGGCATATATCCATCCACCTCTTTTCGAATATGATAGGTGATAATAATTGAGATTTTTTTGTACCAAAAATAAAAAAATTGATTGTATACTTTCTCATGTTTTACTCTATGGTGCTGTTTGGATACGTGAAAATATATTGTCTGTGAAATATATTACGGGCGTAATACATTATTGTATAATAAATTCCTTGGAAATGGATTGTCATAGTTTGGATAGTATTTAGATGCAACTTGGGAAATACATTGCTACTGTTTGGCTATGTCTCTAAAAAATATGAGAAATGCATTATCATCCAAATATGAAAAATATGGCTATGTTTGGCTAATATGATTAGACTTTGGTTTCAACATGCTAAGTCATTGGAATAATATAATTGGAATAACATGATTTTATTGTGATAAGCCTTATTTTTATTTATTTATTACAGAAGTCTTTCAAATATCTCTCTATATATAATTTCAAATAAGCAATAAATTTATGATACCAAAATCAAAATATTTATGCTACAAGTTAAAAAATGAGAAGAAGTTTGATTAGTAAACTAGAAGGTTTGGTAATTGCAGTAGAAAATTTTGAAGCATTGGAGGAGACTAAAGATGTATCTTATTTCAATTGAGCTTTTACTAATTTTTTATAAGGATTATGTTGTGTGAAATTTTTTATTATGATTGTGTTGTTTAATTTTTCATCAATTATCAATTATTATTTATATTATTTTTGTTTTTATACGAGAGCTGATGGCGGGCTACAACCCAAATTGGAGATAGAGGAAAGTAGAATTTTTTTAATTACGATTGCAGTAGAAAATTGTCCTTCATCAAGGTCTACAACTGTTCAAATCAATTTAGATTTTCACTTACTTTCACTTACCAATTATTAACTTTTGTTTTTATATGAGAGTCAGATGAGGGCTACAACTCAAATTGAGGATAGAGGGATGTCAAATTTTTTTTTTTGTGATATCCCCTACTTTCACTTTCTACTTACCTTAATAATTATACAATAGAACATATACTGGAGAGAGGGAAATGTTTTTTTTTAACAGGGATAGGGCAGAGAGACGCAGGCGAAAGATTTCTAAAAACTACCTGTCAACCTCGTAATCGATTTTTCGCTCCCGTGATGAATTTCGTGATTTTTACCTGTCAACCTCGTAATATATTTTTCGCTCCCGTGATGAATTTCGTGATTTTTTGGAAAATCTCGGGTAATCTGGCATAATGGCTTTCTATTTTTTTACTATTAAAGTCTACCCAAATAATGTAAATGTCATATTTCCTTGTAATATATGGTCACGTAATCGATTTCCACGTTCCAAACGACCCCTTAGAAGCTTCACACGGTTTTGACAGGTGACATCATAGAACACATGGGGTGTATGATATATGATCCATGGGCCATCTGTTGCCCATTCTCAATGGACAAAATAGTGTAGGAGAAAGGTTGACAGGAGTTAAATTCAATTTTTTGTCTTTCGCCGACATTCACTGGTCACTGCAACTTGCATTTCATTCCTTTTATCTATTGTTTAGAACCGATAATGTGTACCTAGTTTGAGACCGCCTCCTGAGCTTCATAAGCCCAGGTTAAATGCGGCGTGTGAAAACTTTATGTAGGGGTGGAAATGACCTGAGCCAGGACATGAAGGGTAGACCCGATCCGGGTCTAAGTATGGATCAAAAAATTAGACTCGATAGGTTGGGCCTGAATCCAAATCTTGGACCCAAACACTATTTGGGTCTGAACGGTCCGTCTGGGTCCAACCAGACCCTACCCAACCTGACCTTCCCACCCCTACCTTTATGGCTATTGTACATTGACCTTATACATCTGCACTAACTCATGATTTTCTCCCCAATTCTCTCTTTATGGCTACATGCACATAGATACCTCACTACATATATTGTATCTCACCTGAGGTTAATTTTGTATATCACATCGTTAATATATGCATTATCATAGGATATTACTTTGGTTTTAGCATACTGTGTCAAGTATTCCATGTCATCTCACGTGTTACTCCTTTGCTAACATTGCATAGTGTTAGTCTTCCTTTGCCTACCAGTTTATTTCTTCCACAGAACCCAAATTAGGCTTGATGCATAGTACTCCAAAAACTCATTAAAAATTGTAATTGAATTTTTTGCCCTTTTGACAATTTAGGAAGAGTCTTTGTATTGAATCTACGATATTGGCTTATGGGGACTTATGGCCTTTTAAGTCCCTATGTGGGGATATGGAGATTTATGGTTTCACTAAGCTATCAAGACCAAGATTTATGGTCTAAGTAGCTGCCATTTGGTGTGGAAAGATACACTATGGTCAATTGGTATGAAAACATTTCCACATCTAACCACATGAGCGAATCTTTTCACGTAAAAAAATTTCCTGAAAAATATTTTCACGGTAAACAAACGTGCCCTTATATTTTCTTGTTTGAATGGCATAAATGGGCCCTTCATCAAGCCAATGATCAAACCAAAAGTCAATTTTAGATTCGTCTCCTATAATCCATCAGTTGCTTCTCATTATTAGCGAGAGATTGTTTCATTAACTTGTTTCCAAGCCTATGATTCACTATTGTGGCCTTCCCCAAATATATTTCTTCTCATTAGTTGGGTGAATAGGGGTTAGCCTTCACTTGTCTATCCCCATCCGGTTTTGGCTTGTAAGAGCATAGTAATGCTTTATATATTTTGTTCCCCAATCCACTTTTTATTTATTTATTTATTATTATTATTATTGTTATTGTTATTATTATCAAATGGTGATCTATTACGCTAGGTTTCAATTTTTGTGCTTTTCAATATTTCTCCATAGAAAGTTCATTGAGACTCATTATATAGATTCATTGTGATAGAAGGTAGTTCGGCAAAAGAAGCACCAGTGGGTTGGAATTAGGTTAAGGAATGATGTAATCATGGTGCCTCTGCTAGGGTGTAATCAGGTTTCAAGTTTTCAATATTTGAGTTTAGATGAGGATAGGTTTTCTAGAAAATGAGTTGGCAAAGTCTAGAGGTGAGTCTACCTTGGAATACTTGCAATCTCAGACACGTAGAAGGTAGTTTAGCAAGGTTTCATTTCATTTCAATAATCAGGTTACTACAAAGATAGAAGAGTTGAAGAAATACATGTTTCTCTGTGGAGTTTTTCTCAAGGCCAGTATATCAACAAAAAAAAATGGTATGAGGTTGATTTTAGGTATTGACATAACTTTGTTAGCCTTATGAAAGATGGTTATATCATTCATGTAAAGTGGAAAGGTTTTTCCCTTTTTTTTTTACTGTGAATATTAGTGGGAAGGTTTGTTTCCAGTGTATGAAACTGTTGATGTTGGAATCACTTATTATCAAGGTTGGACTCGCTTATTGTAAGGAAGTGGAGCGAACTAAACATTTAAAAGCCCCAAGAAAGATTTCTCTCTTTCCTGTCATGTTATATTACGGTTTGGAGGCAACTGATCTCATGAGTTCACCGGTGGCACTAGGTAAAGTTATCCCAAACAAGCGTTCTAAGACTAGAAAATTATAGCAAAAGATTTGAAAAATTGGGATACCATCAAATTAGAAAAGGTAATATGTATCATTATCATTAGATCTTCTTACAAACTAATTTAGGTTGGCTACACGAATCTTAGTCTGTGATTCTGCTCTATTAAAGACTACATCTTTAGTGAGGCCATAAATTCTCATATCTTTCTCATTACTTCCAATAATGCCATTTTGGGCCTACCTTTTTACCTTTTTTGAGCCTTCCACTTAAACAAACTTGCATCTTTTAATAGGTGCCACACCTAAATTCTCTTGACTATATTCATTTCAAATTATATCCCTTCTTGTCTTGCCACTCATCCATCTCAAAATCCTATATGAGCTACATTCATTCGATGAGTATGTTGTTTCTTGATCGTCCAACATTCTGCAACATAAAGCACAGTACTCTTACAAGTGTCCTATAGAACTCGCTATTAAGCTTCATTGGTATGCGGTGAAGAAAAAAGAGTATGCATAAGATTAAAAATAAACAAAAAATAAAAAAATAATAAAACTCACTTAAAGTTGGGCCCATTGGGCCCCCACCCAATATTGTAGCCCATATCAACCTGATGGTCTTCGGTTCCCAGCCCTCTCTACCTTGAAAATGTCTTGCAAGAATTAATTACTCATACTTAGAACTTAGGCCTTTATGGGAAGGTTGCTTGTACTTGAATAGTGGTAGTTTTTAGAATTGTAGGGTCAACGGAGCTAAAGGCAGAGTTCAAAGGGCTAAGTCTAGGGTTGTGACTGTAGTTTAGTAGGGTTTGGCAGTTTTCTCCAAAAGGGGGTCCCTGGAGTAGTCATGTTGGGGTTCTATGTAGAGATATCAAGTGCAACTGCAATCACAGAGGGCGTGGCTGAATCTAGGCCATTGATCCTTAAATGACGCAGCGCAGATTATTGCGCAATATTTGGCCTTGGTTGCTCAAGGGAGTTCGGCATGTACCCACATGTTTTGGCCATTTAGGATTTTTTATTATTATGGGAGGAATTTTGCAGGTCATTCTCATGTTCTCCCATCTTTATGCTTAAGTTCTTTCTATTTAGGCTCCACAATCTTAATTTTGGATCATTATGGTCTCTAATGGGGCGATTAAGGCCTAATTAAGGTCTATCTAGGTTGGGAATTCACTTAAAGAAGTTTAGGTAGGTTTTAAGATGTTCTTATGATTGAATTAAGTGATTTAGGTTAAATTAGGTGGGTTCAGGTTTAAACTATGTCGACTTAGCTAAATTAGGAAACTTTCCTAGGGTTTAGCTTGATCCGGAAAGTTACACCTACGGATTAGCTTAGGATAGGATTTGTTTGGGATTCTTAGAAGTGTTAGCAGCCTAGGGAATGTGGGGCCATGATGCTCCATGGTATAATATGGACTATCTTGATCATAGGAGTCCATAGCTATGATCTAGGTTAAACTTAACTGCTTTCTTATAGAAGTAGGGGGTTAATGCCTGGGGCTCTAAGAATAAGGTGTAATTAGGTTCAGTTTCAGGGACCTAGAAATTTAGTCAGGTCAAAAGGGTATCTACACTTATTACTAATTTCTCATCCGAGGCCGATTGATGACAGAGCTGAACGAGGAATCAAACACTAGAATGCAACCCATGCAACTTATGTACTCTTAGATGTTTTTATCATACCCTAGAAGCTACAAAATAAAAGGAATTTATATATCAAGCACCCAAACAAGCTGACCTAGCATTTCCTTGTTTTTTTTAAAAATAGTCAATAATAATAATAATAATAATAATAAGTGATTTACATACATACTCTAAATTTTTTTCTAAAATATGAAATTCTCCGTATATAGGTGGAAATTACAAAAAGGATTGATCAACTTGTTTTTTTTTATTTTTTCCAAAATTGCTCTTTGGTATGAGGATGGAATCCACTGTCCGAATTTTAATTTTGTGTTTTTGTTTTTTGTTTTTTGCTTTCTTATGTTAGAAGGGCAGTGCCCAAAGCTTTATGGTAGTGGCTTACTAATGAAAAGGCAAAAAAAAAAAAAAAAGGGTCCGAAGATGTCCATTGACCGAAAGCAACTTTGAAAAAAATAAAAAAATATGGGTTGACCGACCTTCTTTGCAATTTTCACCTAATAATAGAGCATTTTGTATTTTATAAAATTTTTTAGGGTTTATATGTAAATCAAGCTTGTATATTTCTACCAAAGTATGGAATTTATTACAAGAACACATACATTTAGGGCTCGGGCTCGGGGGAGCTGGGTTGAAGAGGGAAGGGAGGACAAAGAGGGCTTCTTCTTTCTGTGGTTCAAATCCATAAAAGAATCACTCGTAGTTTTTTTTTTTTGTGAATGTTAACAAAATTTTCATTGAGGGAATGAAAATTATCTCACAGGGTTTACCTAACTTGTATAAAGTAACGCTATCCATCTCCAATACTCTTTTGACTGAGACTTGGTGATAATCTGAAAAATAAAGAGAGGATAAAAAGAGTTTGTATCTCAAAAATAGAGAGCTGAGAGAAAACATGGTAAGGATAAAGATGTAGCCTTCTTCTTTAATAGAGAGCTGAGAGAAAAAAATATATTTTTAGTTATAATATATTAAACAATATTCTGGGCCGTTGGGCTCATTTTTTCCTGTGAGCTAGTGGGCTCACCCTAGCTTTTTTCTATATATATATATATATATATATATATATATATATATATATATATATATATATATATATATATATATATATATATATATATATATATATATATATATATATATATATATATATATATATATATATATATATATATATACATATAATGGAAAAGTCTTCCGAACGGCTGTAGGCGATAGGGAACAGTGATCTCACCCCACTACCGTCGACCGTCAGTTTAATTTTGGAGAAACTCACAGTTGTGATCGGCTCGAAACCAAATCGCACGGCAAAACAAAAAGCTTCAAACCGATTAAAATTTCAACCCATACCCCTCTCCTCTGGCGTTCTCTGCTAACCTGCTCTGTCTTAAATGTTAGAGGTTCACCTTCCTCTCCCCAAGCCACGCTCTCCTTCTCTCTATCTAAACTTCAACGTCTAAGCACCTTCCTGCATTCTCTTTTGTCTGCCCTGCGCTCTCCATTGACCCCTCTTGATCTCTCTCACTCTACCGATGAAAAAAATGAAACTCTCATTCCCTCTCTAAAACCAAAAGTCCAGTGTTGGTGTGGAGATGGTTTTCCCGCTGGTGAAACTTGGAGCTCTTCCTTAAAGACTGTGCAAACCCATCGCGTTCCGGTTGAAGAACGAGGCCGGCTTGCATCCTCTATTCTGCCAACTCATCATCAACTTCACTCAGGCTGAAGAACGAGGTCGATTTTCTCTCTCTAACTGTCTTTTAGGCAGTGTTTAAGCTAGTCATAGAGAGCGATCCGTCACTTTTGATCCTACAATGCTTCGAATTAATTGGCTTTGTTTGTTGTGGGAATTTTTTCTTTCAATCTTTCTTATGCAATTATAAGGCTGATCATTGATAGTGAATCATTTGCAATTGGTTTCTTCAAATGTCATAGAAATTCGTGTAGAGTTTGCATCCTTCTGTCTCAAATTTTTTGTAATTTGCATTTGTCTTGAATCTTGATTGTTATGACCTTAAAACCTTGATATTGAGATGTTGATAGAATTGCCTGACCACTGGAAGGGATTTTGTAGTCTGTTTATAATCGATCATTTTCTTCTTGCTTTTGATTATGATAGTAAAAAACATGATTGCTCATATTTATTGGCTATCTAATTATGATGGTAAAAAGCATGATTGTTCATATGTATTAACTATCTAAACAAAATTGCTTGGGAATTTTCGGAGTTTTTGTAATGCTCCCGAAATTGTTGACATATAACTAATGTCGTTACCCTTTGATTGATTGCCTTGAAAAGAAACTTATATCTCTCTCTCTTCTTCTTTTTTTTTTATGCAAGAACATGCGTGTATCCATGGTTTTGGGGAATGTTTCTGTTATGAGTAGTTTGCCAACGTTTCTTTAAAAGCAAGCTAGGATCGAACATATCTGTTATCTAGTTAGAAAATTGTTTTGTGAAGTCTAAAAGCTTTCAGATAGTTCTTGTTATTTTTTCATCATTTAATCGAACATCTAACTCACTGCTATTGTGCCAATCCTTATGAAGGCTTCTAACAAGTAACAACTTGCCTCCAAAATGGTTGGCATCCACATTTTCTAGCTCCTCTATTTTTGAAATTTTACTTTCAGAATTGTTTCATACTTATATGCTGGAGTTACACCATAGGGAAAATGGTTTGGGGGGTTATTAAACACCATAGGGGAAATTGTTTCATACATATGACCAGAATTGTTTCCTACTTATAGGGGAAATGGTTTGGGGGGTTAATAAACACCCCCCCAAGCCACGCTTTCTTTCTCTCGATCTATACTTCAACATCTAAGTACCTTCCTGCATTCTTTTGGCTGCCCTACGCTCTCCATTGACCGCTCTTGATCTCTCTCTCTCTCTCTACCGATGAAAAAAAAAGAAAACTCTCTTCCCCTCTCTAAAACCAAAAGTCCAGTGATGGTGTGGAGATGGTTCTCCCACTGGTGAAACTTAGATCTCTTCCTTAAAGACTGTGCAAACCCATCTCGTTCCGATTGAAGAACGAGGCCGGCTTGCATCCTCGATTCTGCCAACTCATCATTAACTTCACTCAGGCTGAAGAACGAGGTCGATTTTGTCTCTCTAACTGTCTTTTAAGCAGTGTTTAAGCTAGTCATAGAGAGCGATCCGTCACCTTTGATCCTAGAATGCTTCTAATTAATTGGCTTCTAATTAATTGGCTTTGTTTGTTGAGGGAATTTTTTCTTTCTATCTTTCTTATGCAATTATTAGGTTGATCATTGATAGTGATTCATTTGCAATTGGTTTCTTCAAACGTCATAGAAATTCATGTAGAGTTTGCATCCTTCTGTCTCAAATTTTTCTCATTTTGCATTTGTCTTGAATCTTGATCGTTATGACCTTAAAACCTTGATATTGAGATGTTGATAGAATTGCTTGACCACTGGAAGGCATTTTGTAATCTATATATGACCCATCATTTTCTTCTTGCTTTTGATTATGATAGTAAAAAACATGATTGCTCTTATGTATTTGCTATCTAATTATGATGGTAAAAAGCATGATTGTTCATCAGTATTTGCTATCTAAAGAAAATTTCTTGGAAATTTTCGGAGTTTTTGTGATGCTCCCAAAATTGTTGACATGTAACTAATGTCGTTACCTTTGAATTATTGCCTTGTGTCATCTTACAAAATTTGACAAGAAACTTACATCTCTCTTTCACTTCTTCTTTTTTTTTATGCGAGAATGTGTGTGTATCCATGGTTTTGGGGAATGTTTCTGTTATGAGTCGTTTGCCAACGTTTCTTTAAAAGCAAGCTAGGATCAAACGTATCTGTTAACTAGTTAGAAAATTGTTTTGTGAAGTCTAAAAGCTTCCAGATAGTTCTTGTTATTTTTTCATCATTTAATCGAACATCTAACTCACTGCTTTTGTGCCAATCCTTATGAAGGCTTCTAACAAGTAACAACTCAACCACATTTTCTAGCTCCTCTATTTTTGAAATTTAACTTTCAGAATTGTTTCGTACTTGTATGCTGGAGTTACACCATAGGGAAAATGGTTTGGGGGGTTATTAAACACCCCCCCAAGCCACACTCTCCTTCTCTCGATCTAAACTCCAACGTCTAAGCACCTACCTGCGTTCTCTTTTGTCCGGCCTATGCTCTCCATTGACCCCTCTTGATCTCTCTCTCTCTACCGATGAAAAAAAAATGAAAACTCCCTTTCCCTCACTAAAACCAAAAGTCCAGTGTTGGTGTGGAGAAGGTTCTCCCGCTGGTGAAACTTGGAGCTCTTCCTTAAAGACAGTGCAAACCCATCGCGTTCAAGTTGAAGAACGAGGCCGGCTTGCATCCTCGATTCTGCCAACTCATCATCAACTTCACTCAGGCTGAAGAACGAGGTCGATTTTCCCTCTCTAACTGTCTTTTAAGCAGTGTTGAAGCTAGTCATAGAGAGCGATCCGTCACTTTTGATCCTACAATGCTGCGAATTAAGTGGCTTTGTTTGTTGTGGGAATTTTTTCTTTCTGTCTTTCTTATGTAATTATTAGGTTGATCATTGATAGTGATTCATTTGCAATTGGTTTCTTCCAATGTCATAGAAATTCTCCTAGAGTTTGCCCCCTTATGTATCAAATTTTTCGCATTTTGCATTTGTCTTGAATCTTGATCGTAATGACCTTAAAACCTTGATACTGAGATGCTGATAGAATAGCCTGACCACTGGAAGGGATTTTGTAATCTGTATATGACCCATCATTTTCTTCTTGCTTTTGATTATGATAGTAAAAAACATGATTGCTCATATGTATTTGCTATCTAATTATGATGGTAAAAAGCATGATTGTTTATCTGTATTTGCTATCTAAACAAAATTGCTTGGGAATTTTTGGAGTTTTTGTAATGCTCCCGAAATTGTTGTCATATAACTAATATCGTTACCCTTTGAATGATTGCCTTGTGTCATCTTGCAAGATTTTGACAAGAAACTTATATCTCTCTTTCTTCTTCTTTTTGTTTATGCGAGAATGTGTGTGTATCCATGGTTTTGGGGAATGTTTCTGTTATGAGTAGTTTGCCAATGTTTTTTTAAAAGCAAGCTAGGATCGAACATATCTGTTAACTAGTTAGAAAATTGTTTTGTGAAGTCTAAAAGCTTTCAGATAGTTCTTGTTATTTTTTCATCATTTAATCGAACATCTAAGTCACTGTTTTTGTGCCAATCCTTATGAAGGCTTCTAACAAGTAACAACTTGCCTCCAAAATGGTTGGCATCCACATTTTCTAGCTCCTCTATTTTTCAAATTTTACTTTCAAAATTGTTTCATACTTATATGCTGGAGTTACACCATAGGGAAAATGGTTTGGGGGGTTATTAAACACCATAGGGTAAATTGTTTCATACATATAACCAGAATTGTTTCCTACGTATAGGGGAAATGGTTTGGGGGGTTATTAAACATCCCCCCATGCCACTCTCTCCTTCTCTCGATCTAAACTCCAACGTCTAAGCACCTACCTGCGTTCTCTTTTGTCTGGCCTATGCTCTCCATTGACCCCTCTTGATCTCTCTCTCTCTACCGATGGAAAAAAAAAGAAAACTCCCTTTCCCTCTCTAAAACCAAAAGTCCAGTGTTGGTGTGGAGAAGGTTCTCTCGCTGGTGAAACTTGGAGCTCTTTTTTAAAGACAGTGCAAACCCATCGCGTTCAGGTTGAAGAACGAGGACGGCTTGCATCCTCGATTCTTCCAACTCATCATCAACTTCACTCAGGCTGAAGAACGAGGTCGATTTTCCCTCTCTAACTGTCTTTTAAGCAGTGTTGAAGCTAGTCATAGAGAGCGATCCGTCACTTTTGATCCTACAATGCTTCGAATTAATTGGCCTTGTTTGTTGTGGGAATTTTTTCTTTCTATCTTTCTTATGTAATTATTAGGTTGATCATTGATAGTGATTCATTTGCAATTGGTTTCTTCAAATGTCATAGAAATTCTCCTAGAGTTTGCCCCCTTATGTATCAAATTTTTTGCATTTGCATTTGTCTTGAATCTTGATCGTAATGACCTTAAAACCTTGATATTGAGATGCTGATAGAATTGCCTGACCACTGGAAGGGATTTTGTAATCTGTATATGACCCATCATTTTCTTCTTGCTTTTGATTATGATAGTAAAAAACATGATTGCTCATATGTATTTGCTATATAATTATGATGGTAAAAAGCATGATTGTTTATCTGTATTTGCTATCTAAACAAAATTGCTTGGGTATTTTTGGAGTTTTTGTAATGCTCTCGAAATTGTTGTCATATAACTAATGTCGTTACCCTTTGAATGATTGCCTTGTGTCATCTTGCAGGATTTTGAAAAGAAACTTATATCTCTCTTCTTCTTCTTTTTTTTTATGCGAGAATGTGTGTGTATCCATGGTTTTGGGGAATTTTTCTGTTATGAGTAGTTTGCCAATGTTTCTTTAAAAGCAAGCTAGGATCGAACATATCTGTTAACTAGTTAGAAAATTGTTTTGTGAAGTCTAAAAGCTTTCATATAGTTCTTGTTATTTTTTCATCATTTAATCGAACATCTAAGTCACTATTTTTGTGCCAATCCTTATGAAGGCTTCTAACAAGTAACAACTTGCCTCCAAAATGGTTGGCATCCACATTTTGTAGCTCCTCTATTTTTGAAATTTTACTTTCAGAATTGTTTCATACTTATCTGCTGGAGTTACACCATAGGGAAAATGGTTTGGGCGGTTATTAAACACCATAGGGGAAATTGTTTCATACATATAACCAGAATTGTTTCCTACTTATAGGGGAAATGGTTTGGGGGGTTATTAAACACCCCCCCAAGCCACGCTTTCCTTCTCTCGATCTAAACTCCAACGACTAAGCACCTACCTGCGTTCTCTTTTGTCTGGCCTATGCTCTCCATTGACCCCTCTTGATCTCTCTCTCTCTACGGATGAAAAAAAAACGAAAACTCCCTTTCCCTCTCTAAAACCAAAAGTTCAGTGTTGGTGTGGAGAAGGTTCTCCCGCTGGTGAAACTTGGAGCTCTTCCTTAAAGACAGTGCAAACCCATCGCGTTCAGGTTGAAGAACGAGGCCGGCTTGCATCCTCGATTCTGCCAACTCATCATCAACTTCACTCAGGCTGAAGAACGAGGTCGATTTTCCCTCTCTAACTGTCTTTTAAGCAGTGTTGAAGCTAGTCATAGAGAGCGATCCATCACTTTTGATCCTACAATGCTTCGAATTAAGTGGCTTTGTTTGTTGTGGGAATTTTTTCTTTCTATCTTTCTTATGCAATTATTAGGTTGATCAATGATAGTGATTCATTTGCAATTGGTTTCTTCAAATGTCATGGAAATTCGTGTGGAGTTTGCATCTTTCTGTCTCAATTTTTTCGCATTTTGTATTTGTCTTGAATCTTGATTGTTATGACCTTAAAACCTTGATATTATGATGTTGATAGAATTGCCTGACCACTGGAAGGGATTTTGTAATCTGTTTAAAATCCATCATTTTCTTCTTGCTTTTGATTATGATAGTAAAAAACATGATTGCTCATATGTATTTGCTATCTAATTATAATAGTAAAAAGCATGATTGTTCATCTTTATTTGCTATGTAAACTAAATTGCTTGGGAATTTTCAGAGTTTTTGTGATTTTTTCGAAATTGTTGACATATAACTAATGTCGTTACCCTTTGAATGATTGCCTTGTATCATCTTGCAAGATTTTGACAAGAAACTTATATCTCTCTCTCTTCTTCTTTTTTTTTATGCGAGAATGTGTGTGTATCCATGGTTTTGGGGAATGTTTCTGTTATGAGTAGTTTGTCAACGTTTCTTTAAAAGCAAGCTAGGATCGAACATATCTGTTAACTAGTTAGAAAATTGTTTTGTGAAGTCTGAAAGCTTTCAGATAGTTCTTGTTATTTTTTCATCATTTAATCGAACATCTAAGTCACTGTTTTTGTGCTAATCCTTATGAAGGCTTCTAACAAGTAACAACTTGCCTCCAAAATGGTTGGCATCCACATTTTCTAGCTCCTCTATTTTTGAAATTTTACTTTCAGAATTGTTTCATACTTATATGCTGGAGTTACACCATAGGGAAAATGGTTTGGGGGGTTATTAAACACCATAGGGTAAATTGTTTCATACATATAACCAGAATTGTTTCTTACTTATAAGGGAAATGGTTTGGGGGGTTAATAAACACCCCTCCAAGCCAGGCTTTCTTTCTCTCGATCTATACTCCAACATCTAAGCACCTTCCTGCGTTCTCTTTTTGTCTGCCCTACGTTCTCCATTGACCCCTGTTGATCTCTCTCTCCCTACAGATGAAAAAAAAAGAAAACTCTCTTTCCCTCTCTAAAACCAAAAGTCCAGTGTTGGTGTGGAGATGGTTCTCCTGCTGGTGAAACTTGGAGCTCTTCCTTCAAGACTGTGCAAACCCATCATATTCAGGTTCAAGAACGAGGCCGGCTTGCATCCTCAATTCTGGCAACTCATCCTTAACTTCACTCAGGCTGAAGAACGAGGTTGATTTTCTCTCTCTAATGGTCTTTAAAGCAGTGTTGAAGCTAGTTCTAGATAGCGATCCGTCACTTTTGATCCTACAATGCTTCGAATTAATTGGCTTTGTTTGTTGTGCGAATTTTTTCTTTCTATCTTTCTTATGCAATTATTAGGTTGATCATTGATAGTGATTCTGTCACACCCCAAGAATTTACAATACTGATATTCCTGAGATGTGACAGTCAAAACATATATACATCTCTTGATAGGACAAATTTACACTGACGAATTCTTACAAAGTAAAAAAAAAAAAAAAGCTTAGACACAACTACAATATCTTCCAAAGTTGCCCTTGACGAGTACTCAAAATGAAGCCGCAGTTATCCTGAAAAATGTTTACCATAGTTTGATGAGTTTGGCTACTCAGTAAGTGATCATCATAATCCTAAAAATAATCACGGTTGAAAGATATCAATTTTTTTCAAAAGGAGATATATTAACAGAAATGCATCAACAGTTTCACTTTCTATAAATGCATAATTAAGTATAATCCGAATAATTGAAATGCATATAACACTTTAACGGTAGTGCATAATTCAAAAGATTTCACAAAATACCCTACTGGCGTCCCAAGTAGGTCACCTATATACCCCATCAGCGTCCTGATGGGTCCACTTAATCCCTATCGGCGTCCCAGATAGGTCCACTTAATCCTTGCAGGTCCACTTATACCTCACCGGCGTACCGGATGAGTCCACTTAATCCATACCGGCATCCCAGATAGGTCCACTTATACCTCACCGGCGAACCGGATGAGTCCACTTAATCCCTACCGGCGTCCTAGATAGGTCCACTTAATCCCTTCAGGTCCACTTATACCACACCGGCGTATCGGGTGAGTCCACTTAATCCCTACCGACGTCCCAGATAGGTCCACTTATACCTCACCGGCGAATCGGATGAGTCCACTTGCATACTTAAATTATTTCTAAATCTCTTTAAACATTCGAAAGCAGCAATATCATGTACTCAACATATCACTGAAATCATTAATATGAATTTCACTTAAACCATTAATAACCGTCACTCTCTATAACATTTCAAAAATAACCAATCAAATATTTTAGGCTCAAATTTAGAAAGGTAGCAGTTTGTAAAGGCATTCTAGCATAATTGCTAATTTAATATGTATAGAAAAACTCTTATAGAAATTCAAGAACACGGAATTATCACAATTTATGGGATATCAATCCACAAATAAACATTTCACAACAATACTATAATCAATTGCAAAAATGTCAATAATAAGGCAGTCATTTGCACATGAATTTTACAATGTCTAAATATTCAAAACAGTAGAAAGAAATATCACAATTTTACTAAAAGCAGAAATATCACATTTATTTCTAATAATTTGATAGTATCTAAAATTTTCTAACAATAGCCAAGAAAAATAAATAAATTTATTTTTCTAAGAATTTCCAGCATTTAAAATTTCTAACATAGATAAAATATCACAATTTTTATTAAAAAGATTATTTTTCAAGATAATGAGGTCGTGTGCGCATAAAATTTATCGCACCTAAAATTCATGATAATAAGCAGAAATAATTATTTCATTTTATTTTTAAAAAGAATGGATTATTTTTCGAGACAATGAGGTCACTTACACATAAAACTGATAAAATCAAGATCCTGGACGGAAATATCACTATTTATTAAAAACATACTATTATTCAGGAAGACGATGTCACTTACACACAAAACTTATAAAATAAAGATCCTGGACGGAAATATCACTATTTATCAAAAACAGACTATTTTTAAGGAAGACGATGTCACTTACCTAAAATATTTGAGAGGGAGCTTCCGATAAAAATTCGGCTAGGGAGAGGAGTTCACTGTGTTTCGACCAGAAAGGGAAAGATTTCAAAAGTTTTCTAGGGTGGGAGTCCTCGCCTCTCGTATTTAAACTCTTACTACACCTTATTATAATATTTTATTAAGTGACACCTCATAAACGAGGTGTAACCGTTACAATACCCCTTATATGCTTAAAGCCCACGTCCACTTGACGTGGCAAGGCAGGAGCAAACAAAAGAAACTTAACCAAAAGATTTTGAAAATAGTGATGGTCCCTAAGGACCATCATGCTCATATAGACCATCACTTATTAAGAGTTTCTTTCTTTCTTTTTTATTTTTATTTTTATTTTATTTTTATTTTATATTTTTTACTTTTTTTTTTTTAAAAATTTTTTTTTACAATTATTACAGATTCATTTGCAATTGGTTTCTTCAAATGTCATAGAAATTCGTGTAGAGTTTTCCTCCTTCCGTATCAAATTTTTCGCATTTTGCATTTGTCTTGAATCTTGATCGTTATGACCTTAAAACCTTGATATTGAGATGTTGATAGAATTGCCTGACCACTGGAAGGGATTTTGTAATCTGTTTATGACCCATCATTTTCTTCTTGCTTTTGATTATGATAGCAAAAAACATGATTGCTCATATGTATTTGCTATCTAATTGTGATGGTAAAAAGCATTGATTGTTCATCTGTATTTGCGATCTAAACAAAATTGCATGGAAATTTTTGGAGTTTTTGTGATGCTTCCGAAATTGTTGACATATAACTAATGTCGATACCTTTTGATTGATTGCCTTGTGTCATCTTGCAAGATTTTGACAAGAAACTTATATCTCTCTCTCTTCTTCTTTTTTTTTATGCGAGAATGTGTGTGTATCCATGGTTTTGAGGAATGTTTCTGTTATGAGTAGTTTGCCAATGTTTCTTTAAAAGCAAGCTAGGATCGAACATATCTGTTAACTAGTTATAAAATTGTTTTGTGAAGTCTAAAAGCTTTCAGATAGTTCTTGTTATTTTTTCATCGAACATCTAAGTCACTGCTTTTGTGCCAATCCTTATGAAGGCTTCTAACAAGTAACAACTTGCCTCCAAAATGGTTGGCATCCACATTTTCTAGCTTCTCTATTTTTGAAATTTTACTTATATGCTGGAGTTACACCATAGGGAAAATGGTTTGGGGGGTTATTAAACACCATAGGGGAAATTGTTTTATACATATAAGCAGAATTGTTTCATACTTATAGGGGAAATGGTTTGGGGAGTTATTAAACACCCCCCCAAGCCATGCTATTGTGCTTCGAATTAGATGGCTTTGTTTGTTGTGGGAATTTTTTCTTTCTATCTTTCTTATACAATTATTAGGCTGATCATTGATAGTGATTCAGTTGCAATTGGTTTCTTCAAATGTCATGGAAATTCATGTAGAGTTTGCATCCTTCTGTCTCAGTTTTTTCGCATTTTGCATTTGTCTTGAATCTTGATTGTTATGACCTTAAAACCTTGATATTATGATGTTGATAGAATTGCCTGACCACTGGAAGGGATTTTGTAATCTGTTTATAATCCATCATTTTCTTCTTGCTTTTGATTATGATAGTAAAAAACATGATTGCTCATATGTATTTGCTATCTAATTATAATAGTAAAAAGCATGATTGTTCATCTTTATTTGCTATGTAAACTAAATTGCTTGGGAATTTTCAGAGTTTTTGTGATGCTTCCGAAATTGTTGACATATAACTAATGTCGTTACCCTTTGAATGATTGCCTCGTGTCATCTTGCAAGATTTTGACAAGAAACTTATATCTCTCTCTCTTCTTCTTCTTTTTTATGCGAGAATGTGTGTGTATCCATGGTTTTGGGGAATGTTTCTGTTATGAGTAGTTTGTCAACGTTTCTTTAAAAGCAAGCTAGGATCGAACATATCTGTTAACTAGTTAGAAAATTTTTTTGTGAAGTCTAAAAGCTTTCAGATCGTTCGTTTTATTTTTTCATCATTTAATCGAACATCTAAGTCACTGCTTTTGTGCCAATCCTTATGAAGGCTTCTAACAAGTAACAACTTGCCTCCAAAATGGTTGGCATCTACATTTTTTAGCTCCTCTATTTTTGAAATTTTACTTTCAGAATTGTTTCATACTTATATGCTGGAGTTACACCATAGGGAAAATGGTTTGGGGGGTTATTAAATACCATAGGGGAAATTGTTTCATATGTAGTAGCATAATTGTTTCATACTTACAGGGGAAATGGTTTTAGGGGTTATTAAACACCCCTCCCAAAACAAAACATTTTTTAACTGCATCCCTGGCTTTTATTGGATTGATTGAATAAAAAAAAAAATTGGATGGAAATTTTATTTGTTGAAGTTATTTGATTTGTGCATTTGTTGATGCTTGGTTATTGATTTATATCTTTTGGGTGTTTATTTGAGCAAATTTGGACAAACTTGTGACAATAAATTGAGTGTTTGTAACTTTAAAACTCTTTAATCTTCATTGACTTCTAGTTTGTAGTATTTTGTAATTTCAATGTTTGTGGTTGCATATTTGTGCTTATGGTTGTTGATTGTTGAATATTTTATGAAGCAAGTTTCTAGTTTCTATCAGCGAATAGTAGATATAGAATCTTCGATAGCTAATACTTTTGGAGTTAATGAATAAACTAAATACCAACTATCACATATATCACCACCATATTATTTTCTATTTATTAATCTATATTGTTTAGATTTTTTAGAATTTTTTTATATTTATTGACCGCATTGCCACGATGCACATCCATCCAGACTGCATCGAGCGGCATCATCGCATCGGCCCCCCACCGTTTTTGGGCTCATCCCACATTTTAAAACACTGCTCCTAACAGTTTTTTTAAGGTTTCTGGAAGGTTGGGACTGTGACTATGGACAATAGAAAAGGTAGACTATGATATTGGGGTAGGATGGTCTCTAAGGTTTTACTAAGCATTTTAGGGCATTTTTAAGTATTTAAAAATTAAAAAAGATAGAAAATAGGGAAAGAAAGTGCCAATTTCAAAATGGGACGTCTACAATTGCCTCTCTCTTGCGCCCCATGTGAATAGGCAGGCCGCAAAGAAGTAGACACTTGTTGTTAATTTCAAATTTACATTTTGCGTAATCTCAAATGGTCAAAGGGCACACCGGGCATTTTTAGAGAAGGCGGCAGCGTGGTAACATCATTTATGGCCTATCCAATAGAACTAGGAGTTCGGGGAGTACGATTCTAAAAATAAAATTAAAGTTTTAAAAAATACAATACACTTGAGAGAATTTGAAAAAGTGAAAGATATATTTAAAAATGAAGTTTGTTAGCAGTTTTAGCTCCAGTAATCATGGAGCCCTCTAAGCAGCTTAATATCATATGTAGTGATGGACGTAATCATCCCGTCAGTTTAACTTCATGTGGTGGGGGCGTGATCAACCCGACAGTTTAACATCATGTGATTGTGAATGTAATCAACCAACAGTTTAACATCATGTTTGATGGGCAATATTTTGAATACACTCGACCATTTTATGTCAAATGATGACCCGGGGTACTTTTGAATAATCTAGAAAAGATGGAAAAATGTACAAATAACTATTTATGGCCAAAAATATTTTTCAAAATGATAGAAAACATATCTCAAATAAATTTCTTATTTTTTAAATTTTTTATGATTTATTTTAAATTTTTTTTAATATCCCCCAGTTGGTTACCCAACTGGAGCATGGTAAGGGCCTTAGCCGACTTTTTCGAACATATTCGGATAAAAAATCTAGACCTTGCAATATATCGGGATTCGGCCATTGAATTTTTTAAAACTTTTTTGTAAAATTTATTTGATTGTTTTTTAATATAAGCAGTGGCTAAGCCTTTTATAAAGGCATTTCTTTCCATAAATGGGACTCTCTTCCGGTTATTCCCTTGAAGTACTGTGAGCTGCACGAAATTAATTTTTTGCTTGGGAGTCCCATTTTGCTTGCTCTTTCTCCCCGCTCTCTTCCCCAACCTTGTCGTCCCTCTCTCCTAACAACCTCTCCCCCTTTACAAAGTTCGTTCCGCTAATAATTTCTCTAAAATTAATACCACTAAAATTTCGTATCTCGCTCTACTAAGTAGTACAAACAACTAATTCTACTGAACTTTTTTCTCTCTCTACTAACAACCTCTTTCATTAAATTTGATTCATATGGATTTTTTCAAAATCAAAACTCTCAAGTTAATATAATAATAAGATAAACAAAAAAATTGAGTTAGAGGTTCATTTTACGGTCATGTTGCATTTTAAACTTTATTTTGATTTTAAAATAAAATGTAATAGACAACAACACTCAACATGAGACATGTTCTCAATATTTATGTACTTTTGACACTATTGTAAAATCATAATATAATTGCCACTATTTCTTTTAGAAACTTAAAAAATTAGAAATTTGAAAAATTATAATGTTTTATTAAAATTAGTTTTGGCCGAAACCGATTGGTTCTCCGATCCATCAACCAGACACAATTTTTGGAGTGGCCGATCTAGGTGACAGATCCGTTTTTTAAAACCTTAGGTCTTCCCGAATAGAACCAATTAACCAAACAGTTATTGTTGTCAAACGAAACAGCATCTAGAGACTGTTGCCAAATAGTCCCATCTGGGGTCTTACAATAGAACCAAACGGGGTTTATCCTATTGTCAGTTCAAACAGGGCCTAAAGATCTTTTCCCTTCTCCATGACTAAAACGATCGACCGGCCGCCTCCCCCCTCTCTCGCAATAAAATCTTCCACCTTGCCTTCAAAGAACAAAATAAGAAAAGAGGGAACAAAAAAAATTGCTTCTTCTTTTGCTTCTCTATCTCTCTTGCTTGTTTTCTTAATCGCAGACTATTATGGGCTCGGTGTCTTAGCCCAGAATTGTGGCAGAGATAGGGGAGGAGCGGTGTGCGCAGGAGGTCTTTGTTGCAGCAAATGGGGTTTTTGTGGAAGCATTAATGAGCACTGTGGTGAAGGTTGCCAGAGCCAGTGCACACCTCCTGGTAGTGGTGTTGCTTCTCTTATATCGCAGTCTCTGTTTGATCAAATGTTTAAGCACAGAAATGAAAATTCTTGCGAAGGAAGAGACATTTACACTTACAATGCTTTCATCACTGCCACTAAGTCATTTCCTGCATTCGGAACTACCGGTGATACGACCACCCGGAAGAGAGAAATCGATGTTTTCTTGCTCAGACTTCGAAGGAGACCACTGGTATGCAAATCTCTTCTCCCTCTGTCTCTTTCTAGTTGCATTTCATTCTCCGTCTGTATTCTTTGTTCTTCAGTTTTGGCGTAAATACAAGTAATTTTGGATGTGCAGGTGGGGGCAGATGCACCTGATGGGCCTTACGCCTGGGGCTATTGCTTTGTCAATGAGAGATGATTACTGTCAAGCTAGTGCTCAGTGGCCTTGCGCTGGCGGCAAAAAATATTACGGCCGAGGACCCGTCCAAATCTCTTGGTAAATCTCTCTCAATTTCATGAATAAATTTTGCACTCACGACTACAATACGAACCATTTACAACCCTACCTTAAAAAATCGAGACGTTCCTTTCATTCCATAGCAATCACATGATGCAGAAAATGTAATTCGTATAATGGTCCAACACCTCTCACAAAAGCATGATCGTCGTCATTTATAGAAAAATATGGTTTCCTGCAAAAGCTAAAGGAGGCACCTCATTCCAGTCGCACATCTAATCCAGTAACATTTAAAATTAATTTATTTTTCATATTCATGATCTCTAACGCATGTCTTAAGACCAAATATCCATCTAAAAAATAAATTTTTAAGAGGTGAGTCATTTCTACATGGATTCTCGAAACGGTGTTATATAAAACGGTGTTATATATGATTTAGAAAGTAGGTGTCAAAATAATAGACCTCACGTGGTGCATGCACATCAATATGTACGACATTGACCCATGGTTCAATGTAATGTTTTCTCTCTTGAAAGGTCGGGTGCAGTTGGCGTACGGATGAGAGGTAAGTTGCACCTTCAAATTTTATCATAGTATATAATTTTGATGTGAAATGTTCTTAAGATTATTTCAAAATTTATTTTTATATCTAATTATAAAATTTTAAATTTAAAAAATGGTTAAAATCAAGTAGATCTATAAACATATGAAAATTTTGAAAATGGACGGTTTAGATAATATGTCGTAAAAATGCACTATTTATGAGACTTAAAATCTTTTTATTTTTCATGGTTATACATCTCGATGTCGAGATGATCAATGAAAGGGTTTTTCAACATTAAAACTACCTTTTTCCGATGGATTTTTGAGGTGCATCCGTAGTGCTATATATAAGGTTGCAACCTTATATAAACTTTTTCCTTCAAAAAAAAGAAAATTGTCTCACGGACCGCATTTCTATATATGTCGTCCAAAAAATGTGAAGCATGCGAGTAGTTGTTCCATCTAAAAACAATGAAAACAAATGGTTCAAGTGTTTTTTTACTAGAGTTTTTAGTTTTTAAAATTTATTTATTTATTCATATTCATGTTCTCCATATTAGAGATTACATGTAAAAATATATTTATTAAGAGGCATGTATTTGTACATATGAGGGCTTGGTCGGATCGAAACCGGTCCTTATATCTCATATTTTCTCGGTCAGCAACGCGTCTTTTAAAGTCAGAAAGTACGTTCTTATACGATGTCATGGAACTCCCTTGTTATTTCTTTCACATATGGGTTGAACGGTGATTGAGTGACAATCTGATCCGCCAAAGTAATTTTGATGGTAGATTTACCTCTCCATTACCATCCAATCATCGTGACGAGGGCCCTCTTGGTGTTTAAACGCTTGTTTGTAACACACTCCTAAAAGTTCGAATCCTTCAACTAAACTACCCTAAAAAGAAGACAAGATATCTAGGATTTTCAATTTCAAATTTAAAACCCCAGAAATTTGGAATCTCAATTTCTTCTACTTTACTTTGTGATCCACCAAATTGTTATAGTGTTATGTTAGGGGTTTTCGTACCAACATTTTGATTCCCATGGCAAATGATTTGGTCGAGAAATGAAAGGAAAAAATTACCATATTTTCATGAAAAATCGGCCCAAATGAAAATTTTTATTAAAAAAATGAGTTTGGAGGATAAAAGACATCAATTTGTGTCCAAATGGATTAAAATGGGGATAATAGATAAATTATTGGAGGAAGTAAAGTAAAGAAGGCCGAAAATACCACTTTTTACCTATTTTTGAAGTGATAGAAGCCGGGCGAGACCAGTACCCTACGAGGCCCGTGTTGACTGGGCATGTATTTTTTGTGGTTTTGATTGATAGAAGATGCTTCCCCAAGCTAATGATAACATGGAGCAAAAGTATTACTATGATGACTGTCATCCATTGGAAAATAGACCTTCCCTAAGTTTCATTGTGTGATTCTGGGAGGTACTAAACCTTACTATATGTAGTTGTCACGTTGTGGTTTTCAATTATAATTTTGGGAGGCACTAAGAATTGCCGTATGTAGTTGTCACGCTGTAGTTTTCAATCTCCCTAAGACTTACTTAAAGTTAAGTCCTAATATGTTTGAATAAGTGGGAAGGGATATGTCTTCCCTATTAAATTACAAAAGGCCTACATACCGGCCATCGTATATGATGAACGATGGTGATGAATAGCTGGCACGTGTAGTGGTATCTAAACTGTCAATCTGGGCATACGCATACATTTATTTTTAAGAGGTATTGTTGGTGCAGGAACTATAACTATGGTCAGGCTGGGAGAGCAATAGGCTTCGATGGTATCAAGATGCAGTGGCCACCGACGCTGTCATCTCATTCAAGACTGCCTTTTGGTTTTGGATGACGCCGCAGTCTCCGAAGCCCTCAGCACACGCTGTCATCACCGGTGGATGGACACCATCAGCTGCGGACTGCTCGGCTGATAGGGTCCCTGGGTACGGTGTCATCACCAATATCATCAATGGTGGTGTCGAATGTGGCCATGGAAGTGATGACAGGGTGGCTGATAGAATTGGATTCTACAAGCGCTATTGCGACCTCATGGGTGTGCCCTATGGTGACGACCTTGATTGCTATAACCAAAGGCCCTTTAATGGTTAGAGGAAAGATCACACCTGTTTGTGGTCTTGTCTTTCAAATAAGGATATAAACTCTGTGTGGAATTTTATAGTTAGAAGTTTCAAACCTTGCCAACGGGCATTTCAATAATAAAAGAGATGACGCCTTTGCACCACATGGTGTGGTAGTTTGTATCTTGGGATTAGGATTGAATTAAAGGTTTGGAACAACGAGAAAGGGCCTATTAATATTAATAGGAATTGGGCTATTTGATTAAAAGGACATAGCTAGGTGAGCTATGGCGTATTTAAATGGAGTTAAGCTCCTAATACCATCCGACTAAGATTTATATGAACAGGAAAAAGAGCATGATCTCAAGGACATTGGTTGACTGTGTATCCACCTTCTTCACATACCTAGGCAAATACTTTGGTGAGAAGAAAAAGAGACTTTTAAATATTAAATATCTGAAAAAAATGGGTGAAATGGTAAAAACTCGAGAAATAACCCATATAAATTGGAGAAAATACTAAAACTCTGCAAAAGATGTTATAAATATATGAGGCTATAATATAATTCAATTTTCAGTATCTACAGAATGGCACCATCGCATGAAATAATTTCAATAAAGGGAAAAAATCCTTATATTACTAAAATAGGCACAAAACTTAAAGAAATGAAGTCAACGAAGGGTACCAAGGTCACTGCATTTTCATAGTACCTTGTCATGTTATTTTTATTTTGGTAATTCATCGTTAGGAATTGAACTTGGAATGTAGTGTTTTACTTTACGTAATATTCTTTTTAATACATAGAAAGTCATTACTCCATAAACGACTGTTCCTTGATATTTCAAGGCAATTCGTTGATAAAAAATTTATATAAGGTTGACACCTTAAATTCTAGAATTAAGGTGTATTTCAAAATTCCATCGAAAGGGGTTGTTTTGATGTTGGAAAACTATTTAATTGATCATCTTGACATCGAGATGTATGGATATGAAAAAAAAAAAATATAGATTCTAAATCCCAAAAATTTTCATGTGTTTATGGATCTACTTCATTTGAACTAAATTTGGAGTTTAGAATGTTATAATTAAAGATGAAAATAGATTCTAAAAAAAGTAGATATGAAAAGTTCGGAATAAGTAACAGAAATCATTAAAAGTCTACAATTGCAAATTAGGATTTTTAATTCCTAAACACTTAGATTTAACTATCCAAAAAATGGATAGCCTCTATTCAATCACAAGGTAGTAATTTCTTATGCACATATATAATATGTGATTCTTATTTATTTATTTATTTATTTTGAGAATGGTCACTAGCTGGAGGAGCTGTATTCCAAAAACTTTTAAAGAGTCCTAGAAATACACCTAAACAGGGTTTTATATGAGGGAATGGATCTTCTTTTAGCATCAAAGTATGGTTGAAGAAATTCCCGTAATGATAAGTAGGAAAGGAAATCAAAGCACACAAGACAAAAGTTAATAAATATATGTGGTCATGATATAAATACGCCTAGATGACCATTACTAACCAATTAATGGAATGAGATGGTCAAGAAGGGAGAATGAAACCTACCAAAGATGACCCGACCCGAATGTCTGGTCTGACACTTCATAAATGCGATATCACATTTGACCCCACATATCTTATGGTGGCGTGGATCATGTTATACTTTAGAAAGCCTCCAAGAAATGGTGTAACCTTGTTAAAATAAACTAAAAATTGAGATTATTGGGAATGGAAAAGTATATAAAGAGACCATATTTTTTTAATAAAAAGATGTCACAATCATTTGTATCTCTTACTTTTCAAATCGGGTAGTTGTGAATGCGTTATTGACTAGATTTAAAGTTTAAAAAAAAATTTCTCGAACTTTATGATATACTTGAAACTATCCAAATTGACATCTAATGACTAATAGCAATTGTGCCCTTCTTATAACAAAGATAAATGATATATTGTAGGATGCGATTACATTAGAATTTAGAGGTTGTTGCCTTTTTCCCTAACATAGCAATAACGTAAGGACCTTCATAAACGTTTGAGTATATGACCTTCATAAACCTTTGAGTACATGATATATGTGTTGAGCTACCTCTAACGATATGGAGCATAAAAAATTCATCTAACAATCTTTCCCTCCTCCCTTGCTCTGCTCTCTTGTTATTTTTTTGACGATTTTATGAAGTTTTTATTGATAAATTGTTGCAAGAGCATGAAATTACAATGATTGAATTAGATGAACAAAAATAGAAAGGGAGGAAAGAGAATAAAAAGGGAGGAAAGAGAAACACGGAGCTTAGCTAAGCAGTATCTCGATAAACGTGGAAAAAGAAAACTTTATGGCAAAGTAAAACACAAATATCAATGATCTTCAACCAAAAAACATAAAAGGACCAAGGGATTCTTTGCTCTTGATTACACCATTTGATAATATTTAGAGAGTTTCTTTCAATCATAATAATGCTTTCTTTTGAAAGTAATGTTTGAAGCGAAGATAGCGCCCCAAAACCCTAGATTAGAGAGGGTGTGCTGTGAGGCTGGTGATCGCAGAGCTTGGATTTAATTAGGAAACCCTCTTCAAGAGAGAGAAGATAAGTTTTCTGGAGGCTCTGTAATTTGTTGCGTATTTGTTGTGTCTAATCTCCTCTCTCTTACTTTCCATTTTTATATGAAGAAGATAGGCCAACATTCCTTTTCTTCAAGGGGCTTCTGAGAAACTAATTTTTTGATCTCATAGATTCTTATCCAAATGAACATTGAAAATATCTTTAAGAAAGTAAATTATTTATTTATTTATATTATATTTAACAAAAAATTATTTATAAATGGATATACCAATACCTTCCATAAAAATAGTTTAGATCCATATAAATAGGTAAGACAACGTGAGGCCTCGTGGCCATATGTGCCAACATCTTCTCCCTCTAAGATAAGAAAGACATGAAATAAAGGACTAGGAAAACCTCCATGAGATTAAACAACCAACCCCAACAAGTATCTAATTCAATTGGGGTTTGAACCTCACTCTTTGGGGTCTAATGGCTACTATCACATATGCACTTATAGATGTAGATATCAATTCCCTGGGTATGGCGATTTAAATTTTTTTATAAAAGACTAATAGACGCCTTTAGTTTTAACTAGTAATATGCACGTGTGTGATACGTGATGTAAAATAATTGAAAAAGACTCATTCTTGAAAAAATATTTTCGAATAGCAAGAATTAATTAGATGAATGAATAAATAAGTCATAATTAGACCAATTATAATAATAAGTAACTTACTATATCAAATAAATAATAATAATAATAATAATAATAATAATAATAATAATAATAATAATAATAATAATAATAATAATAATAATAATAATAATAATAATAATGACAACAACAATAATGATAGATATAAACTCTACCTAGATTAAATAAATAGAAAATATGAAAAGCAATTTTAAAAAAATTACCTAGATCAACCAGAGTACGATTCATTTTGGGATTGAAGACTCCAACCGTAAAGAAGCTGTCCGGGGTGCTTTCTTTGATAGCTTAGATACTTTGCACAATTAAATGCATGAAAAAAAAAACATTTAGAGACCAACTATTGGACTTTAGAAATATTTTGGGATAATCCTTAAGACATGTTTATAGAGAAGTTAATGGTGTGGCTCGTGATCTGGTGAAACAGAGTATCTCCGACTTAAATCTGGTAGCGTCTACTGGTGGTTAGGGATGTTTGATTTGGCGTGAGTCCTCTCTTTAGTTAATAAAATATTGTGATTTCATTAAAAAAAAGTAGAAGTCAAATTGCAAATTGGCAGACTTGTAGTAATGCTTGTTATAAACAAATGTTATGCTTATAAAACCTATTATATATTAAGGGGTAACGCTAACATATATTATATTATAATATTTATTATCTATTACTTAATATTAGGCAAATCCTAAAATCCTATGACTGACCTTGTAAGATGGAACCTTTATTAGCATTATCCAATAACCTCAGTCTTTTGCATATCGTTATATCACCTTAAAAGGATATTAATAATTTTTTATAATTGCATTAAGCAACCGATCTTAAATAGTTGAGAAAAGCTCGGATGATGATGATGATATTCATCTTGAACATGAGTTTTATAACGCCTTTAGGTCTCTTAATAAAAGGAGTTAGGTGTGCATGTACATGCTTCGCAGGACTTATTAAAATGTTAGACTTATTAAAATGTTATATGTAATATGATGTGCTAGAGCTATTATGAGAGACAATATAGTGAATGAGAAAATACGACTATGGCTATCTCTTCATGCTATTATATATTTATTTAGCGAAACGACTAATTTTTTCATGTAACAATTTATGATAGTGCACAAACATTTGATATAACATTTTCAATAGTAGAAAAAGGAATTTTTTTTTTTTTTTAGCAAGTGCGAGAATTCATTAAGGTGATTCATATTATCACTATTAATGTGTATATAATTACAAACTAACGGTGATAGTTTTGTTACTACAATATATGATCACATAATTACTTGTTTGACTGTATGACGTCCAAAATATTTGGTCACGATTCTAATTATTTGGTCAAGTATTATAATATTCATTATAATACTATAATTATATTACTAACTATGATAACTTTGAATATTATAATAATTTAGAATTAAATATTTCTACTAATAGAAATCATATTAATTCTCGAAGATGAATAATACTATAGCTTTTGTCATAAATTATAAGGGTTAAAATAATTTCATTATTTAGTAATGAAATTATAAAATTTATTTGGATAATTACAATTGATTGATCAGTATTTTATTATAATTTTCTTGATTAATAGTAATATTGTAAAAATATCAGCATTCAAATTAATGGGGTTGTGGAAATTATCATAATTCAAATTAATTAGGATTTGTGCCAGGTAATTCCATAATTATCACTTGTAAATTTATTTAAATAAAACTAATCACAATAGGTGTTACAATTTAGGAGAAAGAGAATTTTGATATTACAATGATATTATTAATTAAAATTTTTTAGTAATGATGAAAATACGAATAGCTTTTGTCATTCTAATAATTAATTAAGAATAACAATTTAAAGTACTAGGGACACATGTTTAATTATAATTCCCGTAGTATGAGTTTTGATTTTTATTGCATATTAACCTTGATTTGCCCATTATAAAACCCTACAGTGAGTTTTGAACCATTTGTGAGAATCTCAAGTGAATCGATATCACCTCGCTTTAGAGGGCTTCACAAGAGAAAAAAAGCCAGTAAGCATAGGTTGGCTAGCGCATCATTTAGTGCATCCATTTTTTTTCAAGAAGCAACAACGAGCTTAGTGCAAAAACCGTTGCGCTAATGCACATCCATTTTTTCGCACTCACACACATTGCATTGCACGTTTTTTCAACGAGGACTCGACCAAAAAAAAAAAAAAAAAGCAACCTACCCTGCTATGCACCAGTACATACAATACACCCACATAACCTCTATTACTTTCCTTCACATTTCCAGGCACATAAAACCCCATTCTTTTTTAAAATATAATATTCACAAATATACCACTTAGTGTACTCTTGGGAAAGGTTTCTATACTCTTCTTATAATATAGAAGATTTATAATTCTCCCCCATCCACCAGTCTAATTTAGATCAAATAAGTCACTGACCATTTGATCTAGATATGGCATCTCAGAGTATTTTATTTTTAATTTTTTTTATATATATTATATGAATATTAAATTTGGTATGTCTCATGTACTCAATGAGGTGCACCTTAAAAAAAATAAAAAATAAAAAATAAGTTTTTGATAAAGTATAATGACTAAAATGCCTCTTGAAAATTTTAAAGGTATTGTAGTAATTTTATTTTATTGAAAATATTTGTTTTATATATTTTTTAAAATTGCGAGATTAAGAGAGTAGTGGATGCCCAAATTCTGGTATCAAAATAATTTGTAAAAAAAAATTAAAAATAAAATAATATAGAGATATGACATTGTGATTGTGGCTATCTCGATCGTCCATTCAAAATGGGCTGTTCGATAACAAAAATATATAAATTTTATGCAGTAGAAAAAGCATAGAAAGCTTGTCATATACTCTTTATCCTAAAAGCTTTGAGGTTCGAATATTTGTAAGCACATTCAACACGGCAACAAACTCAAAACTTGAAAGGCTAAAATAGAAATATAGAAACCTTTCCTACAAAGCACTCATGATGAAAGATACTACACTCTTCTAGAGTGACATGTCGCATACAGTAATGACTCATCATAGATAGTGGAGAGATGAACGCTATAGAAAATATAATGATCGTGTAAGATCACGTATCATTACGAAAGCAAGACACGAGAACTACCACACGCACTACATCACAATTGGTAGACACGAATTGAAAAACAAGATAGAACAGGAGGAAAAAAACTAGGACAAAGAAAGAAAAGAACATATATATGTATGAAAAAAGTTTATATTAATACGAGGCTCTAAACAATCAAATTAATATGTAACTCAAAATTTTATTGAAAAATGTTGTTTTAATGCTGAAAAACCTTCAATTCGATCATCTCAACCTCAAGGTGTATGGACAAGAAAAAAAAAAGTTTCAAAGTATTGAAAATAGTACATCTTGTAATGTATTATCTAGACCATCAATTTTCAAGATTTTCAAACGTTTATAGATCTGCTTGATCTATACAATTTTTTAACTTTAAAATTCATTATTAGAGATAAAATAGAAAATTTCATGCCATCATAAATATTTTTAATATTAAAATAATATATTTTGGCACTATTTAAAAGTGCATCCTATATTGATTGTTTAGAGCCTCAGCCTTGTACAAACTACACCATTTATGTTGTATATTTGTATGAACGAATTCATACAAGTAGGCATGGAACCATACCTTTTCTACTAGTTCCTTATTTTATATTTCTCTTCCTGTTCATCTGTGATTGTTTAGATATAAGTATTTTTAGATATAAGTATTGATAAGGCATCCACGGATACGTTAGAATTATTCGATCCTTAGAAATAAAAGAAAACTATGTTTATGGATATATCTTGACATAGTGATTGTTGAATTCTTTTAAATTTGTTTAGTATCTATTGCATATTTTACCTTAAAATCATCCTAACTCTCTCTCTCAAAAAGGGTGTGGAGATCCATCCTTGTCTCCATATCTATCTCTTCCAAACGAGAAAGATGTGAGAGAGACACTAAGGGCTTGTTTGATAATTGAAAACAAGTTCATGAACTGTAAGTTGGAAGTTCTTGAAGAACTGTAAATTAAAAATTACATAAAAAGTTCATGGTTTTTGTGTTTGACAACCTCCATGGGAAGTTAAGAAGTTCATAGTTTATGTATTCGATAACTCCAGGGATATATGGGAAATATCTTATATTTATATTTACATTGATAATAATTTAAATATAAATATATAATATATGAAAATATCTTATATTACATAAATATATAATATATAAATAAATATGTTATATAATATATATAACATAGTATAATATATAAAATATTGTATTTTATATTTATTTTATTATATCATATATAATATATATTATATAATAAAATATATTATATTGCATAAATTTATAATATATATAACGTAATAATGTACTTTTTATTTATTTTATTATTATATATTTACATAAAATAATATAGTATATTGTACATTGTATTTTATATTTATTCTATTAATAAATATTTTTATCATATAATATTATAAATATATACTACATTTTATAATATTTATAACATACTATACTATATAATATACAAAGTATCTTATATGACATAACTATTGAGCATAGAAATATATATTTTATAAAATATATATAATATAGTATAATATATAATAAAGTGTATTTTATATTTATTTTATTATATAATATATAATATATATTATATAATGAAATATATTATATTACATAAATGTATAATATATATAACATAATAAAGTATTTTTTATTTATTTTATTATATAATATATATTTATATAAAATAATATAACATATTATACATTGTATTTTATATTTATTATATTAATATATATATTTATTATATAATATTATAAATATCTATTATATAAATAAAATATGATATATAATAAAATATATTATATATTATACAAAAAAGTATATTATATATTATACAATAAAATATATACATATATCTTATAGAACGTAATGTAAAATATAATATAGTGTATTTTATATTTATTTTATTGATATATATTTGCATTATATAAGATATATTATCAAGTGAATCATTTTATTAATCTTTATTTTTATTATATAATATACATAAAATAGTATTAATATATATATATATATAATATTATACATTGTATATTTTTATTATATAATATTATAAATATCTATTATATAAATAAAATATAATATATATAATACATTCAAATAAAATATACTATATAATAATATATATTATATATTATACAATAAAATATATACATTTTATATATGGGAGGGGTGGTTCATAAAAAAAGAGTTCCAAGTGTAACTTCCAACCTTTGGGTTGGAACTTTTTTTTTAAAGTTAGATTGGAATTTGAACAGTTCTTTGAAGAACAGTTCCTTGAAGTTTTGTTTGAAATTCAATTTTTTTATCGAACACAAAACTTGAACAGTATTTGGATGTTCTAAATTTCCATAAAGACACTTCTTGTTACCAAACACGTCCTAAGGGAAGGGGTGAGAGATGTGAAAGAGAGATATTGAGAAAGAAAAACCCATGTGAGAGATACCAGGCAGAGAGAGATGAGAGAGAGATACCATGGAAGAAAGAAACGGAGAGATTAGTGGAAGAGAGATACAGAAAGAATACGAGAGAGATTAATGGGAGAGAGAGATTAATGGGAGAGAGAGTGACGCAATATAATATTATCGATAATTAATATTCGGAAAATTAACCGTATGGGGTATGAATATTCCTACACGGGCCCACAAGTATAAAATAAAAAAAAAAGCTAAAAAAGAGCTCTCTACAAAAATAAATATTTTTTCCATTAACAAAAATCAATCTCTACAATAACGTGAATCCCTTTTATATAGGATTCTCTTTCTAAATCTCCCAAAAAATACTTACTTTATGGATAGACTTTCAACTCTATCCCCTCCTATATCCTTTACCAAAATATAGATCTCTTATAAGCTCCTCTTGCACGTAAATCTCAAAGATCTTCCTTCTAAAGGATAACCTCAACTCATTATTTCCATCTAAACACGATTATTCCTTAAAAGCTTATCCTCCAAAGTATTACTGCTAAAAATCTTACTCCTTAACTAATAATAAGTAATAAGTAACGTCCCAACATCATCTCTACGTCCAATACAACCCAAAAAGATAAATCTTCATCTAATAGAAACCATTCCTAAAAAATGACTAAAGGGTATGTTAAAAGATGGCTCTTCCTATCTTATTAAAAAAAGGGACTCTTTTAAGATAGTGACCATACTAAAAACCCACAGACTTTTTATCTTAAAAAAAACTTATTAAAAAATATATTTTATCAAACCAACCTAAAAAAGGTTCTGCTTTTAATAATTAACCCTAATAAACAAATAAAGAATCTACCTATATCTCTAAAAAGTGAATTAATAAAAATAAAATTTATAGCAACCAGATATTGATTTGTCATGAGAGAAATATAGATAGTTGTTGGGGGTAGCAAGATAAGGGCAAGTTTCTCTGTTTCGCCTGCAACATAAAACTTATATACTTTTCATTATCTAACTGTTCATTCTGAATGGAGAGCTAAGATTGTCCCAATCACAATGTCACGTCTCTACACTACTTTATTTTTCTTTAGGGAAAGTATAGAAACATTTCCTGGAAGAAAAAGACATGAAAACAGCTCTCTTTTGGTCCCATGACTAACCAAAGCCCTTTTTTTCATTATTTTTAATTTACTTTTTCCAATTTTTTTATATCGGTCACTAAGGCAAAAGTCCACTTAGACTCACCTGGGTAACTGGTCTCCAGCCTCTGTACCTCGCCCAAGGCGATCTTTTAAACTCTGAAGCAGATAATAACCAGGTATACACGAGCTAAGCAGCAGTTGTAATAATGGATTAAACTAAGACCAAAATTATTTTTTCTTTTCATTGGATTGCAAATATTAAGTTGTCCAGAAAAGAGCATGCAAAAATAATCGCGAGAGAGCATGTCATGGAACAGCAACAAATTAATTGAATTATAAGTTTGACCTGGTTTCTATTCGGCCAAGCCCGCATTTGCAGAAATACAGGCTTTGTAATAAATCTATTTTTGAAATGGATTTTAAGACTTAATTTTTAAAGACATATAATCTCTAAGATGGAGATCATACATATGAAAAACAAAATAAATTTTTAAAAATTAAAAATAATAATTCTAGTAAGAAAACAATTGGATCGTTAGTTTTTATTGTTTTTATCTGGAACACCTACTTGCATCCATCTTTAAGATGGGCGCTTTACACTTTGTGGACTGGATATGTAGAAATGCGGTCCAGTTCACATGAAACAATTTTCTTTATAAGTTCCAATGGTACTAAAACAACGCAAGAATTTTATGGGAAAGCCCTATAAACTTATGCTAAATATTTATAAACCTTTAAAATAATTAATGTATTTTCTGAGACTTTATGAATAGTCTCAGCACTCAAAGTTCCTCTTTAGCAAACTTAAACAATAAACTAAAAAAATTAAAATATGCCAACATTAGCTTCTTTAGGAAAAGAGGTGGAACTATCAAAACTCTCCCTGCATCCTCAAAATTTGAATAATATGCACATGTTACTAATCCTTTTAAATTATTTTGCAACACCAAAGGTTCATGTACAAAACTAGAAACATCCTCGCACCTAAATTTGATATGCAAAAGAGTCTTAGCCTATTGGAGAAAGCGGAAGCCTTGTACGCAACTCATGTGGCCCCTGCAAATTAGACCATAAGATGAACTCTAAAAGTAAAAGGCTTAAATAAGGTGTAAACCTTATATTATACAGGTCATGTGCATTTAATAAATCAAAAAAGAAAAGAAATTAAGTCTTCGAAATAGTGCATGTTGTACAGAATTATGTAGGCCATCTATTTTCTAGATTTTCAAGTATTTAGAGAACTTTTTTATTTGCAAATCTTTAGAGCATTAAATTTTATAATTAGCAGTAAAGATAGATTTCAAGCCATGATAAATATTTTCAATACTGAAAATACATCTTTCAGCATGATTTAGAGGTGCACCTTACTTCAATTGTTTAAGTCGGGCTCCTCACCTATGCCACATCGAAATTGTAGCATTCGGGAATCGAATTTAAGACACACCTCTAAATTTTATCAAAAATATAATTTTGGTATAAAAAATTCTTAGAATGACTTGAAAATCTATTTTCATCTCTAATTATAAAACTTTAAATTTTAAAAATAGTTCAAATTAAGTAGATCTATAAACTCATAAAAATCTTGTAAATAGACGGTCCATATAATGTGTCGCAAGATACATTATTTCTCGGACTCAAAATCTTTTATCAAGGGCCCTAAACTTCTTGTTCTTTGTTTTTTTTTTTCTAAGTGATTTACATATGAATCCTAAAATTTTAAGTAAAATACAAAATTATCTATTTATATGTGAAAATTACAAAGAAGGTCGGTCAACCCACCTTTTCTATTTTTTTTCAAAATTGCCTCTTGGTCAACATGAATTTTGATTTTCCTTTTTTTTTTAGTTTTTTCGTTACTAGGGCCGTGCCCCAAGCTTTAAGGCACTACCCTACTAACAAAAAAAAAAAATCAAAATTCAGGTTGACTGAGGGGCAGTTTTGAAAAAAAAATAAAACAAGTGGGTTGCCAACTTTTTGGTAATTTTTACATATAAGTGGAGCATTTTGTATTTTACCTAAAATTTTAAAGTTCGTAAGTAAATTATATATATATATATATATATATACATATTAGGGTTAGGAGTCCAATTTTACATTAGTACGTTGATAGCTGCCCACCCAAGACCAAGCACAATTCCTATTTTTCTCAAGTGGTGGGGCCACCTACTAAATTTCCGGCAAAACCATGAAATTTCCCACCTTGGCCCATGGACATATTTTATGTTTTGTCTACTGCAACATTGGGCTCTTGTTGTTGTAAACCAATATATTTCATGGACTACGTATTGTTTGTGATGTTCGAGTTTTGTTTGTATAAAAATTAGTTCTCTTTGGAGCACGAAAATAGCGCACCAAAATTCATAGAATGCAAATGATTGATAGTTCCAGCAGAAGGTGGACTCAACACAATTTACAATTGTATAGGGAAAGCAAAACAACAATTACAACTCTCCATAAGACAAAAGACCAACTCAAATGACAAATAACGAGAGAACTGAAAATTAGGACCACAAAAGCATTACTTAATAGAAACCCAGTAGTAAAGAGGGGACTCCTCTATTCATATGGGTGCAATTCATATGAGTTTAAGCTCCAAATGTGTTGTGAAATGGCAACAGGAAGAAGAGCAATGAAGGAAGCATGGTGCAGATGTAGATGACACAGTGCCATTGTGCAGGTGATCGCCGACAAGCACGATCACCGAGTATAAGAGAGAACCCTCACAAGGTATGGTGAGCCCTCCTTGTTGGGTGTACCCGAACTCTTCCTCGGCCATTCGAAGTAGGAGTGCGAAGAAACGGTGAGCAAGGAAGGCCAAGGGAACCACGAACCGGCTCCCATCCTTGCCTGCGTAAATCGCGAGATGGCCCTTTGCGACCATTTTTCTCTCTCTCCAAGCTCTAGCCACCTTCATGGGGTTCATGGCCATGATCCAACTTGATGAAGATATGAATGGGGTAGACAAATACTAGCTCTGGCACATAAGATGTCTTGCTGCTATTCTTGTTCTTATATATGTGCATTTAGTGCAGGAGAGAGAGAGAGAGAAATAGACATAGGCATGTGAGTTTCACGTGGAAATACAGTGGCCTGAGGAGGACTTTGAATGCCTAACGATTTGATGTTAGCAGGAGGTTTGAGAGAGAGAGACATGCTATTGAGTTACCACCTCTTTCCTGTTCAATCTCCAACATTCTAGACATTGTCCTCACTAGGCAGTGCGTCCTGTGAGGAGAGAGGACATATAGCGACATGGATATTTCTTTCTCAAAAACGGGCGGGTCAACCCAGACCAGCGTGGTTTGCTCGGCCCCGGGTCAAGTTTCGGATATAAAAATAAAAATTAAGAAATTTATTTGTAATGTATATTTTTATGTCTATCAATTAGACACAGATTGAAAAGTATTTTGTGAATAAAAAAATATATAATGAGATCATTTACCTTTGGTACAAAGTGGTTATAATTAATCTTGATCATTGAATGTGAAATTGGGTGGCTGTATTTATTTCATTGGTCAAGCTCAAAGTTCAAAAGGAATTTTTTCGAACTTTATGACACTATTAAGCTATCAAATTTCATATTAGTTGGTTGTAAGTAATTGTGACCTCTTTATATCAACGATAAACGGTCTCATTGTATATGTGGCTGAATGATTTATTTTTTTGTAATTGTTTAACACTTTTTAGCCTGAGCAATACTTGCGGACCGCTTCGCATTACCCAAGGCAGGTTGCCGTGGTTTTCTACCATGATTTTTCTTATGTTTCTTCGTTTTATTTTATGAAATTTTCATTAATTTTTAGTGTGAGAGATGTTTGGGTAATTGGGACTTGAAGACTCCTCTGCAACCCTCGGGAATACATGTTGCTTCGGGGTTGGGAGTGTTTGGAAGTGATGAAATGTAATTTCCCAAAATAAACTACAACGACAAGCGTGTGTGGTTTGTAAGTGTATAAAAAAAAAAACAAACAAACAAACCTCAACATTACACTTTTTATACAACTTACACCAATCTAACTTTTCTCTCTCTTTTTTTTTCCAAAATGCACTCCCTATGCAAATACCCCTAACCAAAAAAAATAAAAAAATATCTAAACTACTCTTACTTATTTTTTACTTTACCCATGTCTCTCTCCTCTATCCCACTAAAATAGCCTCCGGCACTTAATAAAAAAAATATCTAAACTACTCTTCCTTACTTTTACTTTACCCACGCTCTCTCTCCTCTATCCCACCAAAATAGGCTCCGGCACTGTTTAAATGCGGTCTCCTCTATACCACCAAAATATCTAAACTACTCTTCCTTACTTTTACTTTACCCACGCTCTCTCTCCTCTATCCCACCAAAATAGGCTCCGGCACTGTTTAAATGCGGTCTCCTCAATACCACCAAAATAGGCTCCTGCACTGTGTAAATGCGGCCCAAAGTGATTTTTGTGTACGGGAATGGTATTTCCGTCTAAAATAAATAAATTTTGTCTTTTGGGGCTATTTTCATAGAAATTTGTTTTAGGGAAAAAAGTGAGAGAAAAGGTTTGGTTGGGGTAAGTTGCATAGAAAGTATGGTCTTGAGGGTTTTTTGTAATTTTCCTTATAATTTATTGAATAGGAGGAGTATTTTAAAACAAGGCGGATCGAACCAATCTAGTTTGCAACCTGGCTGGCAAGCTCCTTGAAAAAAAAATTGTTTATATTTTTTAATAAAATACAATATGGAATTGTATATTATGAGACTATTTACCCTCGTTACATGGGGGTCATAATCAGTCATAGCCATTAGATGTCAAATTGAATGGTTTTGAATGTTTAGAGAAAATAGAGAATTTTTTTTTAAAACAAAAAAATTTAAATCAAAATAATGACACACACTTACAACCACCTGATTTAAAATAGGAAAAATGTTTCTACAAAGTTGCAACCTTATACTGTAGAAGTAAGGTGCGCCTCAAAAACCTAGTAGAAAAGATTATTTTGACATTGGAAAACCTTCCAATTATTCATCTTGACCTCGAGATGTACAAGTATTAAAAAAAATTGTGATAAAAATATTTCCTCTTGTAATAAGTTATCTTGATTGTCTATTTCAAGATTTTCAAGTATTTGTAAATTTGCTTGATATATGCTATTTTTGAAACTTTAAATTTCACAAATAATATTGAACATTGATTTTCAAACGATCGCTGATACTAGAACTACATCTTTTGATAAATTTATAAGTGCACCTTACTTGTATAGTATAAGGTGACCACCTTATACAAATGTCACCCTTTAAAATATGATGCATAAGGGGGATTATAACCTCTTTGTACTAGCACTAAAAAGTGAATGGATAGTCTTTTCAGATACCCTTCCCTAGCAAAGTGGATAGTCTTTTTATATATTTTTTAAATACCAAACAGTGGGAACCAAGAACGGATAGAACCCGGGGGTCTTGGACCCATACCAGTACCCCATTGGCTCTAAGCCAGCAATTTTAAAAACACTAATTTAGTATACAGGTTGTTAAGGCAATCCATACAAAAAAATGGAAATTTGTGACTAGGGGTGGTAATGGTCCGAGTGGTATGACATGGCCAGTTTGACAACTTAAAAAAATTAGAGCTTGAGCCACAAAATATAACCCAAGGACTAGGGCCAGGGCAACCTGTTCCCCATTTCTTTAGGTTTTATGCTTTGTTTTTTTCAATTTTAGTCGGCCATCGGTCTGGCCCACCCTTATAAGGCCAGGCCTAGGCCGGCCCTCAGGGGAATAAGGTGGTCGTTGACAAAATAAAATAGGATGTATATGGTATTTCCATCTATGTTTGGAGTCCCAAAATAGAAAACATTGGTTGGATATAAAACAAAATATTTGGGGAAAAATTTACTAAAAATGGAATGGGTAGAAAAATTTGCTTTATTGGGTAGTTCTGGATGGTGAGTGGCGAGGCTCACCATGTTCTTTAGGTTGGTGAAGGCCCCCTGCTCGCCTCTGACGCCAATGGATCTCCACCGACAAGCAATTTTCAGCATAAGCCCTATTTTTTGCTTCCCATTTTTCCATGCCCTAGCAACGATTGGCCCCTATTACACGTCAAAAACTTCTTAGAGTTTATGGAAATAATGCATGGCTATTTTGAAGTTTTCATCATCACTAGCATACTTTGTTTCCATGTGTGGCCATAGGGCCTCATGATACCATTTTATTTTCATTAAAAGAATCTTATTATTTGTTTTTTATACTTATCTTTTGTTAATTTTTTTTTCTAAATATAATATATTAATAAATAATCATTTTTTTAAAGGGTCTTGAAACCGCCATTTGAGATGAGGAAAAGCTCATTCCTGATATCTAGGAGGTTGGTTTCCCAATACATATTGAGAAAAAAAATGTTGGACTCTCTAAAAAGGACTCTTCAAACAAAATTCGGGTTGGACGATCACAAGCCTCACCGCACATCCCGCTTACAGATATGGGATTGTGGCAGTATCCGCATTTCAAATATTTTGCTTTAGCTGGTATGAGAACCAATTTCTTCTTTTCTTGACGTTCATATGTGATGTTTTTTGAATTTACAATAAGCGTGCTTCCGTTAGATACACATCGGGTTGTAATACCCAACACCTTTACCCGTTTTGCTCTTTTAACTATTAAAGGGGTGCTTTCCCTTTTTTCTTTCCCAAGGTTTAGAAAAATGGATTGGTGATCTGGATCGGTTGTCTTAAAAACTGTATCTGGATTGGAGAACTGGCCAATTTTGGCCACAAAAAAATTGAAAAAATAACTACCAATCCTTAAAAATAGTGTTTTTTGAGTTTTTTTTAAAAAAATAGAGGTGATGCAAAAATAGCGTTTTTTGAATTTTAAAGAAACAAATAGAGGTGATGAATTATGTAGTTCCATTATTTTGCAAAAATTGGGGGTGGTGCGTAATGTGTTATGCAGTGGTTTCTTTTTCGACCAAAATGATAGATGCCATTCTCCCCCTCTCAAGTCTCAATTACAATGTAAGAGAGCAGCTCTCACTGTCTCGACAAACATAAAGATGACACAATTTACTACATTCTATGTTTAGCAAGGTAAGCAATGATTTCTCTCTCAACTTAAATGACGGATACCTATTCTCACTCAACTGAAATGGTAATTTTATCAAAACATGGTTAATTCTCTCTACTCATCTAAAATTATCACAATATAACCAACTATAATATTGTTCTCTGAAATTGAAATTACTAGTATATAATTTACAACCATCTAATTTTAAAAAATCTTAACTATAACTATAATAAAAATAATACATTATGAAAAATTATAATATAAAAAAATTAATAAATAAAATACGAGATTTGCTTATTAATATATAATATAATATAATATTATAATTTTGCATCAAACATGAAAGAAAAACTATTAAAAACACTACCAAATTATAAAAATAAAGTAGAACCCCTCATAAATATCAATGTTATGAAATTTCAAAAAATATCTTAAAAAAGCGGTTTTTCACTAGAAAAATTACATAAAATTAGAAAAATAAATAAATTGAATATCCCACCATATGACTCAATAGCCTAAATGCATCAAAAGCCTTTATTTCTTCAGAAAATTATTATTTTTTGAAAAAATAACACACACACACAAACATATCCGTTATATTTAACACTATTAAGGAATTACCGCAAAGTTTCCGTTATTACATGTATACCTATTTTTCAACCGCATAATATTTTAAAAAAAAAACAGGCGGAACTTCACTTTTTGGTTTTTAAAAAACTGGAAAATTAGCATTTTCGATTTTTGAAAAGCTGAAATAATAAATTTTTGGATTATGAAAATTCAAAATTATAGTTTTCAGTTTTTCAAAAACCAAAAAATTGTTTTTTTGTTTTTTTTAAAACGAAAAGCTATCTTTTATTTTCTAGTAGCTCACTGGAAGAGACAAATTTTACGTTTTTGAAAAACAAAAATGTCGTGTTTTCAGTTTTTAAAAGATCGAAAATTGGATATTTTCGGTTTTTCAAAAACCAGAAACTATCTTTCATATGTCAGGAACTTACTAGAAAATTTACTGAAAAGAGACAAATTTTGGGTTTTTGAAATGCCACAAATGTCGTGTTTTTGGTTTTTGAAAAATTGAGAAATTAATTTTTTCGGTTTTTGAAAAACTAAAAAATAATAAATTTTGAAAAACTGAGAAGTAATAAATGTTTGGATTTTTTGTATTTTTTTTTTTTGTTTTAATGTTATGAAGCTGAAAAAATGAGTATACATGTAATAACTGAAACTTTGCAGTAATTTCGTAATAATGCTAAATATAATGGATATATATATTATTTTTTCTTAATTTATTTTTACTAATTTTGAAAAAATGAGTTCTCAAAATCCCAAAAGCCATGTCCATATTTTGATCCAAAATCCATCTATTTCTGATTTCTATACATTATACTGGATCTGTAATATGCAAAACAAATTTAATACGATCATTTTGATTCGAGTTGCAATAAATTTGATTTAAATTTGAGGTGGAACAATTTGAAATGGCGGAAACGCTAATTTGTGCTACCTTCATGGAAAACAAGTTGTAGAAAAAAAAGTACAAAATGCAAATGAAACCAAATCTATATCAAAGCTAACGCCTATTGAAATTTGAACCAAATCAACCGGAATACTCGTTGATTTGTTCGATTTTTGTTGACCGTTAAAAAGTTCATGAGCTTTTTGATTTCTAGGATTTGTAAGCAAATCGATGGGAAATTTTTGGAACAAATTAGCAATAAAGATTGTGTAGGTTTTAATTATCTCCAATAAAACTAAATTTCAGGGAATTTGATGATAAATCAAAGCTAAAATCGATAGAATGGTGGATTTCTACTAAAGCTTCAACAAACCCCTAATTTTGGTCAATAAATCTGATGTTGTTTTTCAAAATTGATAGAATAATGGTTATATAAGCAATTTGTCATCATTTTAGAGCAGTAATTCTCGGCAAAAGGCCCTGAAAATGGATTAAAATTCTTGAAGACATGTGACAGTGATTCCACTATACCAATTGGCTACTGTAGAATCGGCGATTCATGGAGGACACAGTCGGATCCAGATAAGTCGACTTCTCTCCGAATTGCCAAATTTTCACTTTGATCTTTCGTAAGGCCCAGTCCGCCGTATCTCCTCTCTCTCTCTAAAAAAAAAAAAAAAGAGCTGGGGCCATTTTTTTTTCTCCTTCTTTGAATAACTCCTCTTTTATTTATTTATTTATTATTATTTTTTTTTTATAGTAATAGTCCTCTAAGACTTTCCCCCACCAATGTATGCAGGACCCAAAGATCACCATTAAAATTAGTATGGATCTCTAAAAAAGTTATCAAATGGGTGTGGGACTTTACTTTTCTATAGATCCGTACTAAATTTAATAGTGATCTTTTGAGGTCCAACACACATGAGTGGAGGAGGGTTCTATAGAATCAATTTTTTTTTTTTTTTTACTGTATTGAACCATAAAAGATTTGTGAGCAAGTCAAAGTGGATTTTTTTTTTTTCCGTCTGTTTTAATAGGAGAGACATCATGCTAAACCTAGTTTGTAGTTAGAAGTATTCTATTACTACCTTTAACCGTATGTGTGGCTTTGGAGCCTTTTTAGATAAATAAAGAGAAATTCTAGAATGAAATCATTTACTTTGGTATAAGGTGGTCACATTAATCTTAACCATTGGATGCGAAGTTGAGTGGCTGCAATTAATCCATTGACCAAACTCAAAATTTTTTTAAAAAATTCTCGAACTTTGTGACACATTTAATTATCAAATTTCATATCAGATAGTTGTAACTAATTATGACCACCTTGTATTAAAAATAAATAGTCTCATTGCATAGAATCCCTAAAATTGCTTATTCCCTTACTGCCTACTTGTAACTGTCACAAAATAATGTGTCCAGTATGAATGCACATGACGTATTTGTATGTAGCTCTCTTTATATTTGATTTTTGGTATATATGGTGGGCGTAATTCATAAGATTCTTTTTCTTAATTCTAAATTTCCTCTTTTGCATGCATTTAAAAATAATAGTAATACATGGATTAGCTTTAGTAACCGTTTAAAATAGATTTTTTTTTTTCTAATTCAACCATTTAAAGGCATAGGTTGAAATTTGAAGTTGATTGCAAATTAAGTTTCAGCCATTTGAGCTGTAAGGGTAAAGATTTTGATGGTTTTGGATTACTTAAAAGATCAAATGTTTTGGTTGATGCTAGATAAACTTTTTTTTTTTTTTTAAAGAATCTCTTGATAATTAGAATTTAGAATTTATTGCTAAGTGATTGCAATTTGTGGCAAAATCTCTTTTTTGTATAAACAACATATTGTGTAATTTTTGTTGGCTTCTAGATTAGTTTTATTTAAGAATTTAGAAACTATTTAGGCTGCTCATACATAACTCAACAAGTACTATAGCTAGCAGAATTGTAATGGAAAAACTCTCTAAAATAAAAAAATTAAATTTGGACCAACTTCACTGTATGGAACATGAAGATGTAATATATCTCCATCCAAGATAGAATTTTATATGTATCAAAAGATGACCTATCAATCATTAATGACAAAGGCATTAAAGAAGAAAAGAACAAATTAGAACAAAGTAATGACCAAGGCATTAAAGAAGAAAATAACAAATTAGAAAAATTACTAGGTGATGACCTCATAGCTAAGTCGATGCTAATATTTATGCAAGATGTTCTTATTATGGTATTTGAATGTTATGATACATCTGAGAAAACTAAAGGCAATAAAGACAAAATATGATGCAACATTAGAGACTTACCTCAAATTGCTCTTAGAGAAATACAACTCCTTTAAATTGAAGGATAGAGACAATGCAGTGGACCATGTAAATAAAATGCTTGTTATGGCTTAGGACCAGGCCATTGTAAGGAATGAGGTTCTCGACCTTATAAAGGTTTTCACCATTTTAAATGGCCTTCCACTTTCATGGAGGATGGTAACCTAACAGTCAGGTTAAAAGCCAAATCCTTTACTTTAGGGGACCTACCCATGTGTCTAGGCTTAGTACAAGAACACATGAACAAGGATAAAAAGAGTGAGTTCATGCTTACGCAGGGTCCTCCTCAATCTAACCAACCCAAGCTTATCAATAAAAAATGTTAGGGAAACTTTGATACGACGAATAATCGTTTCAAAAATATAGGAACACAGTCTCATAACTAAGAGATTAAACAAAGGCTACAAAAATGCTTCGTATGTGGTTAGCTAGGTACTTAAAAAATCGGGACTCACTAAATCGAAACCTGCAAAATTGGAAGTATAGCAAAAATAAGAGTAAGAGGTATGAAGTCATTTGTGTAATGACGGAGTGCTTGCTTGCAGCGATGACATCAAATGATGGTAGGTAGACTCGGGCATTGAAAGTAACGTTGTAAGCTCTGAAAGCCTTTTCGATGACTTCAAACAAATAAAAGTTGGCCGAGAAATGAATCTACATGGGGCACAACACCTACTTTGTATTTGGTATAGGAACATGTAGATTCCATGTAAGGACAATCGATCTTGTATAGAGTGATGCATATTTTCTGCCTAGCAAGTGGCGAAGTATTGTATCTGTCCCTTTCCAATTTCAATCATCAAACGTATCAATCGGAAAGTGTAGTCAAATTTATGCTTGGGGACGCTTGG